>NC_051238.1:14984121-15286621 GCF_015220715.1 Pygocentrus nattereri | reverse complement strand
CAGACACTTAAAATATTCATGTAACTTACAAGCCTAATGGGTCTACCTATATCACAATACATTGTACTGTATTCTGCTTTGATTGGTAGGTTTAATATTTTGACAGTGAATTAAATTCTAGTAGTTGTGGGAGCAGATTAAAAGCACTGTGTCATCTTGATTGCAACATATGCTACAGTGAGTGACCGCTATGGTACAAGATGTGCTGTAAAATGACATCTTTAAATCAAATCAATTTATATATTGTATCTGTTCAAGGGGGGCTGATGCTCTCAGTGGTCCATGCTACACTATCTACTTTAGTATTTTTTTCTGCTTGAACAGCCCTAACTGAACTCATCTGCTAATTACCAAGCTCTTAATAAGATGAAGCAGGCGTGCTAAGCATGGAGAAAGCTCTAGTCTTTGCAGTATTGTAGTCCTACAGCTTAAATAGGCCTTTATTCAATCCTAAGGATGTCAGAAAGGCACTTTGTGGAATTTCTAGCAAACGTACTGACCCTTGCATAAGCAGGTAAGAGTATGTGATTTGTTATTCACAAATGCTGTGTTAAAGTCTCCCCATCTGTTCTGAGTCGTGCTTTAGAAAGGCCTAAGTGTGTTTTGTGTAAACAGTAGTGGCAGCAGCTCTCAAATACACACTGAGGAAGCCTGCTGGTCTTTGCACTTAAGAAGTGCGTGGGAGTGCGTGTTTTTCAGTATTTAGAGAGAGGTGACACTTACCCTTTTAACTTTTAACTCCCATTTAATGAGTGTTATTGCTATTAGTTGACAATCAGCAGTACATAATTAAGATTATTACCAAATATCTACGCTAACCTAGCCCTCATGCAAAATTCCTTAAAATGTGGCATTTTATTTTTGTTGTACAAAAGCCACAAAGGCCTGCATTATAACAGATACAGTACAGACTTATATATTCATGTGGAATTAGAGCTTTTCATGTGTTATTGCTGTCTATCACTGTATAAGACTAACAGGATTCTGTCTTTATTGTTGGATGCAACGTGATTGCATGCTCACTCAAAGACTCATTTGAGCGGAATTCAAATCAATTCAGTTTAAAAAAAGGTTCTTCATGGGTTTTTTAGGATATACAAATGGTTATATATAGAACCATAAACACTTTTTTTCATGCATGTTCTTTGCATGGAGTAATGGTTCTTCAGATTAATGGTGAACGTGAGGTACATAGTTATATGTAGAACCCTTTTGAAATTGTTTTTTTATAGCACCAAAATGTTCTGTTGCTACAAGCTTGACATTGTAACAACCACAGAAACCCGTTTTGTGCTATATAGAACTAATTTGTTGCTGTATCATTTTCTGTGAGAAGGAGAGGAAAAGAGATTTGTTCAGAAACTGTCAGTTAGTTTTCTTTGTTACACACTGTAATGCTACAAAACCTCCAAAATGATAATTTTACAGGAGAACGAAAAGAAATACTTATATTATAGTAAAAAAAGATAAGTATATGGAACCAGACATATTTTGTCATTTTGCCAGTCATTTTGGGCCATTTCTTTTGGTCCATTCCTCATGAAATTTACACACAATGTGAAGTGTAACAGGTACTTTCAGATTCTGTCAAAAACTGAAAAAATGGAGATAAGGTTATAGCAGCAATATTCTGTGTTTTATTCACTTTTACTGTAAAACATTGAGGTATGATACGCCCTTTAGCATGAAAAATTCCCCACTGTCTCTACTGTGCGTGACTTAAATTCGCAGTATTTCTGTACAGCTTAGTTACATTTGGAAAATGCCACTGCAACTTTTAAAAATATCTACGTTTTTAGATTTGTGAAGCACATGGATGTGGCTTTGAAAACCACTTTTAGTCTGAAGTTTCTCCAACAGGGAGCACTTTTAGCACCTATATCGCCATTAATCTACACCAGAAGAAGCTCATGAATGTATGTGTTTGCAGTAACATCTATTGTAACAACAGGTAGCGAAAAAGATGTTGGATTACTCAATATTATATTATTTAGTATGTGGTTTTATTAAGGATTTTTAGTAACATTTTAAGGTTTGAAAAAAGCTTATACACTAAAATTACAAATAGAAAGTAGCAAAGGAAAATAATTTGCGTTATTTTTACATATTACTCAAGCCTAGTAGAATATAGACCTTTTAGGTAAAAACAGAACAAAAAAAATAAAATAAATTCAGTTTCTGAGGAAAAAATGTGCAAATTTTAACAAATTATTGGACATTCAAGCTGACACAAAAGACAAATCAAGTAGGCCAGACATTCAAATGGAAGGATAAAGACAAAGTGCAGTGATGGACAGAATAGGAGGACAGGGGGAGCAGGAAGGAGGGATTCAGAGAGCCAGGGTGGACAGGACGGAAGGTTAAAGAAAGAGTAATGCGATGAAATGGAGGTTAATGTGGGTCCATCACAGTCTGAAAATTTTGGAGCTATGTTGAAAGACTTTATCGATCGTATTTAGTGAAAGGTGAGTGTGTGTGTATCTGTGTGTGCATGTGTGCACATGTCCTTCTCCCTATAAATAGTTCTCCTCATCATTTGAGTGTGTGCTGGAGTGTGGCAGGCAGTAATAGGCTGGCTGACCTGGCAGTGTCAGTGACGGAGGAACCTGCATGTCCGTCAGTCCCTCTCATGTAAACGCAGGGAATATTTTTAGGTGGAGCAGCTCAAGAATATCACCCACTTCATGATTTAGGGCAGGGGCAATAGAGCCTGCAGTGCTGCCTCCATTTCTAACAAACACACACTGATGTCAAAGTATGGTGCAGTATATTTGCTCAGTAGTTAGAAGTCTTGATAAGAGGGGAAATGTGTGAAATGCTAAAAGTCCAGCAAACTTTGAAAAAAAGAAAAGTAAATAGAAAAAAATACAGACAGCTTAAATGTTTCAGACCTATCCAGGAAGAACTGTCTGGGAGTGTCCTAATATTCCATTATGTACACTAACTGACTAAAATTATTATCCAGCTGTTATCTGGAGATGTTGTCAGGGTGTGACCGAAAGCAAAGGAGCACAACAAGCAGTCAATTTAAACATGTATTACCCCTTACAGGGACATAAGGTTCTGGCCAGGCAAAATCTTAATCTTTTTCTTTTTCTTTTTCTTTTTTTTTCTTTTTTTTTCTTTTCTTTCCCTTTTTCCCTTTTTTTTTCTTTTCTTTTCTTTTCTTTTCTAAAAACAAGGCAACATGGCCACTTTTAACAAAATGGGTGAAACCACAAACAATCCACATGGCACCCTCTCCACCAACAGTAACTAACAGATTACATTTAGCTTGATAACACTGTTTCCCATTTCACAGCACATTCCCAACACACAAAATAATATTTCAATTTTGGGTATAAAACTAATGTTACACATTATTCACATAGCTCTCTGAGTACTTCTGGTTTACCCCCTAGATAGTCTAGTCCACATTTCCCAGAATTCCAAGCATGTCTATAAAGACATGCTCCGTAAGCCCGCACTCCCTCTTAAGCACCACCCTCTGACCCATGCTGCAGACATGGTTCCTGGGGAACAAACAAAGAAGGCAGTAAAACACATTTGGTGAGCTCAATAAAGTGTTAAAACGGTTCCAACCCATGGTCTGACTCTTCTTGCTAGTGTGCACTCCTAGCATAGAAAAGTATACATTTTAATTATGTTAAATTAGCAACCATTAGCACAAGATATGAGCAGCATTAGAAATGTTCCAAAGAATCAGAGAGCTATATACATAATATATATAACAGTGTATTTCTATACTTATGTGGAACACCTTAAGCTACATTTAAAAACTGCATTAAACTACATGAAATCCCCAGCACACTCCAATACCCAACACACACAACCCATGTTGATGTTACATGTAGGGACCTTAGTGGGCCATCACAGATATGTGACTCAAGATAGGACTGCCCAGTTTACAGTTTACAAAAGAGAGAATTTTGGCTAAATATATTGGTCATTTTAATGGACATAAGAAATATAGGTTCTTAAAGGGTGGATATCATGGACAAAAATGTGGTTTCTGTTTGAGGAGCAGCAGGCGGTTAACACATTCAGCTCTGTTTTGAACTGCACAGACCTGCTGGTTTTACAGCATTTTGACACAGGGTTAAAAGTCTTCTGCTATTTTCATGACTGTAAGTAATATCACTAATGTTAACATCAAAACTAATGATAGTGATCAGTGCAGTGGGTCCACACAGTTCACTGGCTCATCTACCGAACATTTTTTTTTACCTATAGAAAATGTTGTATTCTCTCTCTCTCTCTCTCTCTCTCTCTCTCTCTCTCTCTCTCTCTCTCTCTCTCTCTCTCTCTCTCTCTCTCTCTCTCTCTCTCTCACACACACTCACACACACTCACTCACACACACACACACACACACACACACACACACAAACACTTTTTCCTCCTTAAAACTGTCTTGCTTACTTTTCAAGTGCCTTAGCAGGAGGCATCAGTAGTACTTTTACAAACCCAGTTCAAAAAAAGTTATGACAGCATGTAAAATGTTAATTAAAACAGAAAACATTGATTAGTAAGCTCTGCTTGACCTGCATTAAATAAAAAAAAAACATATTTGATGCTTACCTTATGAAATGTTTTATTTTTATTTTTATTGCTTAATTATAGCCTCAGTCCATATATGATGCCTGCAGCACATTCCAAAAAAGATGGAACATGAGCATGTTTGCCACTGTGTACATCACCTTTCTGAATCTGACAAAATATAAGGCATCCAATCAGAACCAGTCATTTGTGTACATCAGAATTTAATTCTACAGTGGGAAAATGCTAAAATCATATGATGTACTTTGCTACATATATACAAACACAGCATTTGATATCAGAATTCTTAAGTGGTATCAGATTAACTGTCTTGCAATAAAAACATGTGTGCACATCTTTCACTTTAGCCCATGTGATTTCCATGTTTGAGAAGCTAGAAGCTGTGTTTGTGCATGTGTATGTGTTAGTTTGTTCATTATTATTTACAAGAGGCTTTCAGAGCTCACAATGATTGATTGGCATAATCCTCTTTACAGCCTCCAAGCTCCAAAAAGACTGTTCACACTTACTCTTCTGGTTCAGCTCCAGAGAGAGAGAGAGAGAGAGAGAGAGAGAGAGGATGATGGAGAATAGTGAAGTTCTTTATTGATTCGGCTGTGCTCTTGTGCTTTCTTGCCTCAGAGAAGCTTAGCACAGGTCTAAGCCCACAGCTTCATTTGGCTCTCTCTCGCCTCCATAACACCACTGATCCCTCGGCCCTTAAACATGCCCTACTTTAAGACTCAGCTCCTCTCTGGCTGCTACAGCTAATAGATAATGCTAAGCCTCGGCTACTAGTTTATCATTCTTTTCTGTATGCTGGGACAGCTACTATGATCCATATGAATAATAGAACTGAGTTCCACTGAACCTGAAAAAAAATGGATTTGACAAGAGACAGATAAGACATTTTGACATTGGTGCACAAACCAAACTGGTGAGAGAGCTCCACAAGGGATTCTGGGGCTTGTAATGAGAACCTTCTAAGTGAGACATACTTAAGTCCTTATGAAAAAGGATTCTTCAGATGGTGGTGCAGAATGAATACTTAAGTAGTTAATTGTCTGGTTATATGATTCATAAACATGATGGGTGACCTGTTGTAAATGGTTCCTAAAAATCTTGCACAAGTAAGATTTTTTGGTTAGAATTGAAAGAAGCAGCATTACTGAGTCAGGAAGACAAAAAAACGTTAAAATATGGTGAGCATGGCTGCCGTGAGTCCCTCTGTAAATCCCAAAATCGTCGGATCAGATTTTGTGTAAACTTTTTCAAATCATGTCATACGTCTTTACATATTTACATTGTGCGCACCCGCTCAAAAAAAAGTTGTCTCAAATGCAAAATCAAGATTATGCTTATTATAATGACAATAGTAGATTCACTTACATCCTCTGAAGACACGTCCCTCTCCAAGTTTTGAGTTCTATTTAAAAAAAAATGCTTGTAGCACCAAAAAGAGATCTGCTTTTGAACCTTTTCATGGTACTATATAGAGGCCTTCCATCTGGTATCTTTCTATCCACTATTTGTTTATTTACTTCAGAAAAGTTTGCATAATTAATAGACCTTAGATATGTTTGCTACTTTTTAAACTACCACATTTTCCATTTAGAATCATGCATAGCATAACCTCATTGATAGATTTAATACTGAGGAACTTATCACTACTCTACACTTTCTCACCAGACTTACACAGTACAATCCAATAGTGCAATTCCTTCAAATCTCCTTTCGAAAAGTGCCCAACTTTAAGGTCTGCATATCTTTGAGTATTTTGTCAGAAAATGTCCAGAATAACAGTATCATTTTTGCATTTGCCACAGTATATCCCAACCGATTGCTGCTTACAGGTAACATATAGCCACCGATTGTTATTGTTAGCTAACGTAGTAGCACTTGTAAGCTGGGTTGTAAATGCAATCTATGCTGAACCCTATCTGTCAGAACTGCCTGAAACTAAAGCCCCTGATCCATGACCTTCTGTTCTGGACACTCTCTTCATGTAGCTAGATGCATTGCTAATCACGCCTAGCTGGCAAATGCTAGCATTACACAAATTGTAATTGTACAGAGATGAAAGAAATCAATGCTAGGCAAATCAAAGCTCAAATCTAGATTTTATATTGCTTAGTGAGGATCTGTGAGAATCGATATGAAGGCGAACTTCCTGCATGTATTAAGGATGTAGCTAAGAGAGCAGATTTACCAATATAGATTGGGAGCCTATTTTTTTTTTTTGTGTGTGTGTGACTATAGACTACATTTTTTTGAAGAAGTAGTTTAATCCTAGTAAGAAACAGCATGATGATGAAGTGTTACAGAATAAGAGCTGTGCAATGTTATGGTATAAATGAATAAAACTTGAAATAAGGTGGAGATTGAAAAACATCAAACATATCCTTTAACAAACATTCTGTATTTGAATGATGAATAACTGTGTATTTTTATTGTCATAGACAGACTATACTACATAGCACAGACTATGCTATGCTATGCTACAAATCTGCAGTATAAGTGTTCTGACCTCCTCACATCCCTGCAGTGCATCAGATTTCTCCTGAAGTCAGAACATTTAAACGTGAGCGGTGTAGCGTCATGGAATGACATGCTCCAGAAATGCTGTTGGATATGGAAAGTTCATGGATTTAGTGTAGGATTAGGACCCTTAACGTAAAACACATTGTTGGACAGTTCACGTCCTTGACTCCAACGCTTTACAGTGAAGTCCTATGATGTGAGAAGTTCCTGAGCTGATGAACTGGAAAGTCTACTGGCTGGGCCTCACTATGCATGTTTATTATCATGCTAAAGAGACATTTATGGTCTCAGAGCATGTCTTTTATTCTTCACCACATGGATAGCATACAGCACTAGGCAGCCAAGGAAATTCCACTGTTCTGCTTATTCCCTCTGGCCAAGATCTGTCACACTCTCTTTAAATACAAAACTAAATATGTGAAGAACAGTCTTTTCCAGTCATGCATCATTAATGCACACCTGATGGAATCATTAGATCACTGTGTTTAGAACGCAATAAGAAATACAGGTGGCAGGTCAGAGTGAGCAGAGCATCCTTCATCACACTTCAGCAGAGCCTGAACGCTTGGCTGAAAATGTTTTATTTAGTTTACACTCAGTTGGTCCAATAGGATCAATACAAAACGCACACTGCAGAGAAAGGAGAGATTGCTGTTATAACGGTCTTTGGCAATACAAACACACAGTTATTCATGATTCAAAAAAGGCACATTTGCACTGAATGTAACTGATGAAAGAATGAAATACAAGGAGAGAGGTTAAAGAGAATGTCTTACACTGTTAGAAATAAGGTACTTTGCACATACATTTTTTGTTCATCAAGGTATACACAATGTAAATGTTCCCTCAAAGGTACACCAGTGGTTTTAAGGTCCAATTGTGTACCTTAAATAAGTTTTTCTTGAGTGAAAAGTACATATTTGTACCTTTTCATAAACTAATATTTTAAAATAGAACAATAAAATTGTTGTGGAGTCAATACAACTTTGGCACAATTATGTTCCCTGACTAAAGGTACTGAGAGGTACCCTTGAGGGTACCACCCCAGTGACAAGAGGGGTATTGCCCCAGTGACCGTTAACTACCTTTATTTCTGAGAGTGTTCAGTGAATGAATGAACAATGAGTTGAAGGGCCTTGTTGTGAGGCAATAAAGCTACCCACTGTGTAGGGGTTATTAAAAACATCAAATAAACAAATACTACTCACAGCTGATATTTAAAGTTGTTATTAAGAATAATCAAATAAACAAACATCACTTACCACTGAACTCTAAAGGGAAATTATTTGTATTTAGCTCAAATAATGGTGATTATGATGTATTGCTTGTTACAGGCCTAAATATCTATTGATATTGCATGAATAGCAGTTTACGTCTTGAATATCACAATTCTGTGTGCATCTGTATATAAAATATAATTTTGGCCAATTTCTAGTGACCCATTCATCATGAAACATTCACACGGTATAAAGGGCAGCTGGCAAGTTTACAAGATTTTGATTTGACAAGGATTGACACAAGGATTGACAAGGATTGACACAAAGAACAGAGATGATCATGACTAAAGAATTTGAGTTGCAAGCATTAGCAAACGCTCTGTATCCAGTGGATGAATTGCAAAATTACAACCATCAACTGGACAGCACTCTAAATTAATATGTTACCTCTGATCTAATAATACACTTCTGCATATGCATATTTTATGTATTTTATTCAGATATTTCTCAAACCTGGTCCCGTGACTCATTAAAGTAATGCATTATCATGTCACAATATAACTTTAGAAACCGAACCCATTTCCTCTCAGAATTAAGCCTGATGAATTATTCAGGCCTGGTCCATATATTATGATTTGATCGAGTTTAATTATCTATCATGAGGAAAATATGAATCCGGGGGAGAAATATTAGTCCAAAGCATTTGCAGAGAACGTAGGCATTTAGGTAAATCTATAGTTTGACTCCATAAAGAGACAATTTAAGTGAAATTGCATGCAACTAGCAGGGAGGGGGCCAAAGGCTGAGGAAAGGAAAGAAGGTATAATGAGACTCTTCTATCACTAAGTGACCAGCTACGAAGGAGTTTACCTGTCAGTGATTCTCCTTAATTATAATTCTGTCTTACCAGCCCATAGATGCATATCTTACACATGCACAGCCTTTACTCTATCAAAGGAATGACAGCAAGGCAAAGCAATTTAAGCGTATGTCTGGGAGGAGTGCACTACTACCACCTGGATATTTGAGCAAGTATTTGAAAATTAAAACAGTACATTGCTAACATTTAAACAAGCAATTACATTCAATTTGTGCCCTATCAAGCAGCAAATATGCCAACCTGCCAATGTATCGTGGTTATTTCTCACCGAGTAGTGTTACACAACACCAACTATTGATCATCTATCCTCTTTCACCTGGCTTTCTCTGTATTCACAGTGAACAGGCCGCCTACACTGGGAAAATAAACATTTCATTAAATGCATTTTCCCCAACATTCGAATATGTGCAGGTTATTAAAATGTATCATATCATCGCTTTCATATGAAAATCTCATAACTTCTTTTATTCCGATTTTTATTTACATCCTTTGGAAATGCGAGATGTCATTTAGGCATTGGCTTGTTCATCAGGATATTGCAAGTTTGATTCCCAGCATGTCCACAGTTATTCATGGAGTACAAGAGGGCATATTTGGCCTTGTTTTCTCTGGATGGTCCTTCCCTAAATTCTGGAAAGCAAATTTCAAGACTTATTTTAACAGTTGTTAAGAATGTTTTCATAAGTAATTTATACAGCATATTGTATGTAGGTGTGAGACAAAAATCTCTGCTTTGAGCGACCTCATACCTTTATGTATTTTATTACTAATAAAAGAAAAATATTATTGAAACTTTACCAAATGTTTCAGTATTGCCCGTTTCAGTAGTGGAAATGTGAGCTAATTTTGAGTATGACGGTCCATGACTAGCACAGCTTTGATCAGTTGTACACACATGAAATCATATTTGTCATAATAATTTCATTACAAAAAGTTTATTTAACTGCAGAAAATATGTTTCAGTAATGACAGTTCTTAATGTTACCCACTGATCTTTAGACTTTGGGACACATTTACTTTAAAATAATGGGATCAAAAAGAGCCTATTCCAGCTCTCATTAGGCAGAAGGCAAGATACACACAGGACAGGTCGCAAGTCCATCACAGGGCAGACAGACACACACATAGGGGCAATTTACCTCCAACTGGAGGACCTGGAGGAAACCCACATAGACACGGGGAGAACATGCAAACTCACACAGAAAGGACTCTGGTCGCCCGGCTGGGGAATCGAACCCAGGCCCTTCTTGCTGTGAGGCAACAGAGCTACCCATTGCACCACTGTATATATTATAATTAATATAATTACAATTATAATAATATTTCCTGCAAATCCTGCAAATTTCCAGCTGTTTCATGGATTTGTTCAATTTCATCAACATGATGATGATGAAGCACTGATTAGCCAAAACATGTATTGGATGAAAAATAAAACTAATACTGGGCTGCCATGAGGCGAGGTTTGGTAATGGTTAAACAAACCCATTGGAATACATAAAATCACTTACTTACTATAATAACATGTAACAGCATGTGCTGCTCTGGGCTCAAGGAGGACGTTGGAGGCAGGATTCACGTTTGCAGCAGCCATATCTTTATTCTCCAAAATAAACAAACAAAACCAACCAACGCTCAGCTGGCCACTTTTCAGTGGCTGACGCTAGCTTACACAAGCTTTTCAGCTCTTCAGTCCTTTAGTTGTTGCTGCTGCTCGTCCCTCTCTTGCTCTGTTTCTGGCTCATGCCACATAACATTACTGGTATGTCTTCTAATATTAGTGTTTTTCAGAGCAAATAAGCACTGTTTAATTATCTTAGGTGTCTAATATATATATATATATATATATATATATATATATATATATATATATATATATATATATATATAATATACAGTAAAGAGTTACTAACACTGACATAAAAAATGTTGCATTTGGCTAGCCCAGTTCACTTATTTAAAAATGTTCAGCTGGGGAGGCTTATTGAGTTTAAAACTTATCAGTCAACTCCTGTTGACTGACACACACAGAATCATAAACATATCTGATCTTCAACCCAATACTTGATTTTCACGACTAGTTCAGGTGTTCTGTGAAATACAGGCTTGAGGGGGTTCCAGACTGTGTAGGCTGAACTGGCAGAGCTGTCTGGAGTTTGAGCCTATTGATCATCTGACCTTGTAAATACATCAGAGAGCACAGGCCAGCCCCATTTCAGCTGCAGAAACTCCACCTTCACTGGAAATGTCACTTTTATAAATAGCTCTGGAAGTATGAGCCACATGTGGACAGTTAAAATGATCCAGTGACACTGTGGTGCCTGTGTGCTAACATCATAAAGGACCCTCGCATGACCATGGCGAGGGAGACGGAGACGTGATCGAAAATTAATGAAGCCGTTTTAAAATGGACGGCAGAGTGCAAAGAGGAAATGACAGGGTGTGTGATGACTTACAGTCTCTGTGGTCACCGTTCTCTGAAGCAGTGCAGCTCATAGGCTTAAACTGCTCTCCGTTCTGCTCTCAAAAAGCCACATTAGAAAACAAACACCACCTCAAACTCTCAAATCCACGGCTCATAGAAGGTAATGAGTGAGCTAGAGAATGAGAAAAGAGGGAGGTGTGGCAGTGAAAGGCTTTTCGTTTTTCTGAAAGGATATTTTGTTATTTATTATTCTAGTTGCTATTAGACAACAGCTTGTTAAAGGTGTAATATCTTACATTTTCTTTCTTTTTTTTTCTTCATAATGTTTGTAGTGTATGTACCATAATTCTTTTAATGTGACCATTTTCTAACCTCCATTTATCAATTGAAGGGCTCATATCTTTTTATGTTGTACATACAACACTTTGGTTAAAGCACAAAGTTATAAAGAATGTTTCAGCCGACACTGCTTTTTGAAAGAGGCGCAATATAGGCCAGCCAATCAGAACTGAGATCATTTGCATACAGTGGAGTCCAAAAGTCTGAGACCACATTGGAAATCTGGGATTTTTTTAATATATACTTGGAAATACACAGAATATTTCAGAATTCTGAAGATTTTAAAACAAAAAAAAGAAACATTCAAGATTCTGCACTATTTCTAGGTCACTAAGCAAGTTTGTGAGGTGGATTATGTTAAGGCTTTTGTACAATATGGTCATTGTAGGTCTCATCTCTTACACTGAAACACATTTTCAACTCTCATGTGGATTTGATCTTCCCTTCAGAGGCTTTTGAACTAATGTGGTCCTCTGTGCACGCTGTCATTCAAGCAAAAGAAGGACAAACCACATATTAAGAAATTTTAAATTTGAAAGAGTCCACTTTTTACTCAAATTATACTGATAAAAATGTAATTTATTATGAAAATATTTCCATTAAATTAGAAAAGAATACAAAATAAACGCATCTTTACAAGTGGTCTCAGATTTTGGACCCCACTATATATATCAGTCTTAAAGCCACAGCAACAGAAACAGGCTGTTTAATTCTAAGACAAAGAGAGGTTGGAAAATGGTCACGTAAAAAAGAATTATGTTTTCAGTATAAACCCACATAATAGAAACCTAGTTTTTCTGTAAGTTACATTCATTAGAAGCAATCTCCCCACACTAAGAAACTAGTTGCAGAAAAATCTGTAGAAAGCCTGTATGGAAAGTACTGCGCACAAGTCAGAGACCACCCTGAAAAAAACCCACAGGTGTTTCTGTCCTTCCACTGTCAGAAGACTCATCAACACTATGAGTCTGAAAGGATGTGTAGCTGTCAATGAATTACTGAGAAAAGGAAACAGACAAAAGAGAATATCTGCAACTAATAAGAAAGAAACTAGTGGTGAGCAACAGGGTTAACTACCAGACCTCAACATCACTGAGTGTGTTTGGGATTATTTGTACGGTGAGAATCAGAAAATGTAACTAATTTTAAAGATGGAACTTTGGAGGTGTGGAAAAATATCTCTAACAGACTGAAAGCAAATCACCCAAAATGAATAGAAACCTTAATGAAGGCAATACGTGGCTGCTGGGCCTTTCCACAAAGCTCTCTATGCACTGTTCTTGAAACTAATCTCAAGGCCACATAAAATTTGGAGGTCTGTAGTGATTGACTCTGCACAAAGCTGGAGACCTCTGTGCACTATGCGCCTCAGCATCCACTAACTCCGCTCCGTCATTTTACGTGACCTACCACTTTGTGGCTGAGCTGCTGTCGTTCCAAATCAATTCCACTTTGTTATAATACCACTGACAGTTGAGTGTGGAATATTTAGTAGCAAAGAAATTTCATGAGTGGACTTGTTGCACAGGTGGCATCCTATTACAGTGCCACGCTGGAATTCACTGAACTCCTGAGAGCGACCCATTCTTTCACAAATGTTTGTAGAAGCAGTCTGCAGGCCCTGGTTTTATACACCTGTGGCCATGGAAGTGATTGATTGGAGCACCTGAACACAATGATTTGGATAGGTGAGTGAATACTTTTTGAAATATAGTGTGTGTGTATATATATATATAATATTGACGAGGATTATATGAACGAATATAAAATGATGTATAAAAAGGAGCAGGAGAAATGCATGTAGAAATTTCAGAGAAGAGGTAGAATCTGCTGTCTGAACGTAGGACTCTGGGCATGTTTCAGTATAGAATATTTGTAGTATTTGGGATATATTAAGGGTTTGTCATAGTGGCAGCATCTTCAGTGCGCATGCAGCACTTGTGTCTAACTGCAGTGTAGCATCCCCTAGCTCTCATTAGCTTTTATATTGAGTGAAATGAAAGGATTTGTGTGCGGGAATGACAGATTTCAAACGCTTCAACGCATCGTTTCCTCTGACGGAAATGAGAAATGAGACAATGAGCCAATGAGACATTTCCGGATGAAAATGTGTCTCATACTCATTTAAAAACTGCAAATCCTTAATTTACCAAAACATCAGACAGGTGCAAACAACTTGCCATGACAGCTTCTGCTCATTCGGAGCTGCTCTTAGTGCACATAATAAACTGTGAACACATTCAGAGCAAGTTTTTACCAATGATAAGCTGATGTTTTACAGCCTGCTTAAATGCTTCCTCACATTATCAGGTATTATGTTGATGGCAGTAGTTACTCAGTGACTACATAATGGCTGTATTTAGTGGCCACATAATGGCAGGCTGTTTGAATGAACATCTTTACACACCATCAGTCATCAAACTGGCCACAGTGGAGCTTCCACTGGCCAAAACTGACCAGATGTAAACCACAGAGCTCAGTGATCTGTTACTAATCCCTAATTAATTTCTGTAACAAACACCTATGGTATTGGATATCTTTTCCAATCTAATCTGCTTTGTATGTGTTGTGTGCTAAGTGAGATGCAAAAGTATTTGGGCAACGAGATGAAATGGGTTATTTTTGTTGTACAGGGTCCTTTCTGTGTGGAGTTAGCATGTTCTTCTTGTGTCTGAATGGGTTTCCTTCTACAGGTCAAAGACATGTAGTCTGGCCAACTGACAATAGTAAATTGTCCCTAAGTGTGAATGTGTGTGTGTCAGCACCACTCCATGACCCAGAAGGATAAGCAGTTTAGATGATGGATAAATTTGTTTTGTCCTTTGTGTTTTATTTTGAAAAGAAATCAATACCCAGAACATTCTATGTCATGCTCATGTTTTGATTTGAAATAGAAATTGTATGACTATATAACAGAAACAGCCCAATTTCACCTGTCTCAATATTTTGCTGCTCATTATATGCATTGTCTGTTGTGGATCTGTGCATATGTTTGGACCATATTGTAAACCTCACTCTTGAGTCCCTACCCTAACAATGCAGGCCATTAATATTCAGATTATGGCAGAAGTTCATCAATCTGATAATTGCTGTTTTGCTGTTTAATTCCGGTGACACTGAGACAAAGCAATTATCTGAGTTATTTTTGAAAGCTCTCAGAGTGTTGTGGATGTGTGTGCCAGAGCGTGGGTGTGCTTGGATGGATCTGGATGATGACTCCGTAATAAGCTGGGTGTGCTTGGATGGATGGGGCAGTTACAAGCTTCCGATTCCTTATCAGACAATCTCATTTGGAGGAAAATATGGCTGCTGCAACAACATGTAGCAAGACACAGGGATGTGGAATGACTGTCAAGAGAAATGGCTTTTGGCCACTGATCAGTTATCTCCTATAATAAATTTACTTGGAGTACATGAGACTACTTTGGTGGAAGGTTGACTTATATGATTAGCTAAACGTCAGCCTGGATTCTTAACAGTGTCCTAGCATAAAGATCACTGTGCAATGCTGGAGAGAGTAGAAGTGTGAACACTCTAACAGCTGATGTAACAGCTGACATATGAGAAGGTGCAGGGCGAAGTGAGCTTTGATGTGGCAGCAATACGCACTCACAATGCATCTGAAATGAACATTTAATTTACTGAGGCTGTAGCTTACAGGCAGACCGTTAACAGGACTGCCTACTAACTGTGCCATGCAGAGAAATAGTGGAGTAATCAGCAAACTGAGATTAAAGGAAAAATAGTGCACTTCTGCTGGAAACTCTATTTCAGCACCTCTTCGAAGCCTATGCCTGCATATAGACACTATGATAATGACCATTGTGAAAAGAAATTTTCCAACAATATGCTTTTGAGATGCTACCACTAATTACATACACTGAAAACAGAAGACAAGATATTCTGGAGAAACACATGCATGAGGTTGCCAGGAGTCAGAGTCAACTTGACGACACTTAATAACAATAATTAAAGAGGTGGAGGCTTCAGTTAATTAAATGGAGCTGCACCCATTTGTCATGTGCAATCCTCTCCTGTTTTGCACAACTGAATGCTTATGTGTGAGTGAGAAATGTACATGACACATAAATTGCACATTTAGGCTTATATGCCTGTTTTGTATGTAACATGGATGCATTTTATGGTTCTATAAAAGGCTAAGTACATTTGGGCTGAACATCTAAACAGGCAAGTGAAATTACTAACAGACCAACAGACTTTGTTTTCTTTTCTTCTTTTTTCTGTTGTTTTCATTGAGCAAGTGATTTTTGTACTGCAATGAAATCTGCTGGTGTTACATCTCTTTTCATAATTATAAATGTACCTGATTTTTTTAAATTAATATTTATAAATAATCTAGATGATTTTTCTAGATTTCTATTGTTATAAGCTTGACATTGTAACAATAGCTCAATGATTCACAGTGCTTCTTAGATAGATAGATAGATAGATTCTATCTATCATTTAACTGGCTTCCTGTAGCTGCATATATCAGATTTAAAACCCTAATGCTTGCCTACAAAGGCAAAAATGGACCAGCCCTTACCTACTTGATGGCAATGGTGAAATCTTGAACTGTACCACGAGCCCTTCGAGGTTCGAGTACAGCTTGGCTTGACCTGCCATCCTTCAAGGCGCACGGAAGACAAGCATCGAGAATGTTCTCTGTACTGGCACCCAAGTGGTGGAATGAACTCCCACTGGCTGTCCGAACAGCAGAGTCTCTTGCTGTCTTCAAACACAGACTGAAGACACATCTCTTTACACAGCACTTAAATAAGCATTGAATTAAGTATTGTTTGTAATATATTGTGCTGCACTTATATATTATATTTTATTGTAGTGCACTATGTTTTGTAGTTTATTGTATTGCATTGCATTGTACAGCTCAGAGTTCTGTGTTCAACTCTATTCCTTTTTCGGGGTAGCTACAGTGACTTTTGTTTCTAGCAGTATCTGAGCTCAGGACTGTCTCTTCTCTAACCACTTGGTAACTAGCAAAGATACTTTCTCTAGACAGACAAAGCTTCTTGTAAGTCGCTCTGGATAAGAGTGTCTGCTAAATGCTGTAAATATATAGCTGGATATCTGTTTTTACGTGGTTGCTTTTTAACTCTAGCAAGCTAACCTTAGTAAACTTTGGGTTTAAGTGAGATAAAGAAAAGTTTAACCCATAAAGTATATGGTTTAACCTAACTTCATAGTGAGTTTGTGAGGGTGAACAAACAAGATGGATAGAAATAATGTTATTGACAGCTTATATTCTTTGTTTTTTTAGATTTCTCTTCAGTATTTGGAAACAGTGATGTCAGTACTTGACACATTACTTTTTACAGTAAGTTAATGTCAATAAAAAGGATGAGGCTGAAGTTACTTCCCACTTGGAAAATTCTTGCGAGTTTTCCATTGTGAGGCACCAGAATATAACTGCTGCAGCATTTAATGTGAAGCTGACTTCAGCTTTAGGTGAAAAGCTTATCAGTACAGTTTTATATCCTTAAATTCCTCAATCTGTAGACAGAAATTAAGAGACAGGAGCTCAGTCAAATGCCAGGCAGAGGAGAGTTTTACTAGTTAAAACAAACAAACAAAAAAGGCTGCTTATTATTTCCTTGAGTTCTTGTATATCAGGGATTCATAAAATCCATTTCTAAACACAGGAAGAGAGAGGGAGAAAGAAGCTGAATCAGACTGACAGGACTGAAGGAGCAGATCTGATGGAGGTTAGTGATCAAGAAGAAAGTGAGGGAGGGTTGTTAAGCGTTTGGTTAAAATGAATACTGAATTCAATTTAACTATGAAAATATAATATTTGTCTTATTTGTCAAGCTTATTAAACATGCCCACAGAACAACATCACACTCTTTCTAATTGCACCAACTGAGACTGAACTGATCTATAATGTGTGTGTATGAATAATATATTTAGGACCTTGCAGCTTATCTAAGAGAGAGGAGAGAGCATTGCTTGACTTCAGTACCTTTGCTTGATCAGTACCTGTAAGTGAATGGATATAGTGGTTATTAGTGTTCTGTGCTTCATATGAGCTATGAAGAAACTGTTCTGATCCCATAACCTTTTTTCTGATGTACTTGACATTTTCTGGCTTCTTTGAAAATGCATTTTAAACATTTTGGGGTTATTAAAAAATTCTCTTTGGGAACCATGTCCCCAGTGACGCCCCTGTTTTCCATCAGTCTGAAGAACCATGTCATCAGGCAGAGTACCATTTAAGCATGAAATGGCTCTATATTCTAAAGAACCCTCGAAGAATCCTCTTTTCTAATCTTTGCTGGTCTGACTACACTGGTCAGCAACAGCAATTAGTTTATTTTCAGAGATGTGGAGTCAAGTCAGCAACTTGTTACTCAAGTCACATGTTGAGTGACTTGCCCTTAACTGACTGCAGTTAATTGATTATTAAAATAGCCATGTGAACAGCATACTCCTATTTCGTAGATCAAAGTAAGGTCTAGAAATCTGATTAAGAAATCCAATAAAGAGAGCTGGACTTTAGCTCACTAATCAGATTTCTCAGTTCTTCAGACACTGGGTTTTCTGAGCCTGAAGGTTCTATAATGGAAGGCTGACTATTTCAAGCTATGTTGACAGGTTTTAATAGGTGTTAACTTTAGTACAATGTTGTGCCTACAGCTAAGACTAAACCAAAATTCTCTATTAAAGACTCAAGACTTGACTTGCAGTCGCTCCCCAAGGGGCTCAAGACTGGACTCAGACATGCGTGAATCGGCTGTGTTGATTTCTAACACTGATGGATTCGGTTTTGGATAAGATGTTGGATCATTTAGCTTGATGAATTTGATAAATGATGGGATGTCGCCCCCCCCCCCCCCCCCTTTTTTTTTTTTAAATCAGAATGAGACATGGGCTTATGTTTAATCATCAGTGATTAATCCACCTCTCTTTCATCTGTTTTTAATCTGTTTCTGTCTGTTTTTCCCCCCAGTGTTATTTCCTGAATGCATTGTTTCGAATCTTTACACTTGGCTTGTGGTTTGTGATTTGGAGACAAGCTGAGCGTGCTAATTGCTGAAGTGGAGACAAAGCAGCAGTGTGATTACTAAGATGTGCAAAACAGCAATCAAAAAACACATATACCTGCCTCCACATGCTCGTCTACTGATGCACTGGGCTCTCTGGAGTGATTTCAATCCAGTAGCAGCTTTTGAAAAAGCACAATGAGATGTTTGTTTTCAAGAGGAGAGGGAGGGAGAGGGAGAGGGAGGGAGAGAGAGAGAGAGAGAGAGAGAGAGAGAGAGAGAGAGGGTTTACTTTTAAGTAGGTGATGTTCGTACATATAACATTCAAATGAATAAGCTGGAGGAATGTTTATGTTGACATTACAAGTAAAATGTGACGAGGCTTCAAGCTAATTGCTCAGCGAGATGTGAGTTCACACTAGCCATCCGTACAGTAATGCTGTCTTCATAATGTTTATTTGTACACATCATTAATGCTGTGTCTTCTTCCCCTGACAACCCTCACACCTCCCCCAGCTCTTGAAATGATTTACCACAAAGTAAGCTTGACAGGTGTCCTGCTTTGTGGTAAGCTTTGTGGTTTTCTTGGAGACATCTGGATACCCTCAACCAAACACTTTCACTTGGGTTTTTATCCCTGGTAAACTGCACCTATAAGTTTCCAAAAAAGTCTCTCCATTCAGTGAATCAAGTATCTCATTCACCTCATTGATTATGATATAAGTCAGGATGGGAGGGGGGTGATTAGCACTGAGTGTCATGAATTTCTTACCCTTACAGTAACCCATTCTTGTGTCCCTATATCTTTTTCTGGGCTAAGAAAATTTAAATTATTTGATGACAAGCAACATACAATTCAATTTACAGTTTAATTGCTGAAGAACAAAACTTCATGGAGCAGCATAGTCTTTAGCAGTCTGCGTTGAGGTCAGTTGAACTGAAATGAAATAAGAAAAATTTCAACATTGATATTACTTACATTCAGCCTTACTGTGCTAAACAAATCTTTTTTTTTTTTCACAAAGGAAAAAACACCTAGGTCTACTGTCTAAGCAAGGGGTGGCGGACTGTAGACCTTGAGGGCCATTGCCCAGCACAGTTTTGTGATTCTCCTGATCTTAGCACACCAACTTAGCATACCAGCCTTCTTGGCATTTTGCTGCTGAGATAATTTAAGTGTGTTTGTATAAGAAAATCACTGAACTGTGCTGAACACCAGCCCTCCAGACCTGATAAGGTTGCAAGTTCGATCACCAATGATGCCACAGCCATCCATGGCCAAGAGTTCAGCTTGATAGCATCATGTCAAAGAGGGAGAGGTTACCAGGTGGAAACAAGGAAAGGACACCTAATATTTTGACTCAGAGTCCACCGGCCACAATTATTACATAAATGCCTCATCCCAATTATTTTACACAAGTTTTGCAATTATATATTTATGCAACAAAAAACTAAATGTGCATTTTCATCCACTAGGAATAATACACATACATAAAGGATAAGGAAAAATACACATACATAAAGAAGAAAATGCATTTATTAAGACACATCATGGATCTTATGAAAAAAATAAAAATATTCAATCTTTTCCTGATTTGTGGCTGTCATACTTTTAAAAGGTAATTGTGAGTATGTTTATGTGATATTTGTCAATAACAAAGAAGAAACCATATATAAACAGGATCCAGAAACGCCGCCACCTTCTCTGGGCCTGAGCTCAATAAGATACATTGAGGAGAAGTGGAAAAGTGTACTGTGGTCTGACAAATCAAAATTTAAAATTCTTCTTGGGAATCATGGATAATGTGTTCTCCAGGCCTAAGACCATCCGGCTCGTTATCAATGCACAGTTCAAAACCAGCATCCATGATAGGATGGGGTGTATGAAAACACATGGCATGGCATGACTTGCACATCTGTCCCAACGTTTTTGAAATGTACTGGTACATCAAATATAAAATGCGTATATATTTTCTCAAAAAGCAATAACATATCTCAGCTTCAACATCTGATATGTTGTCTTTGCCCTATTTTCAATTAAATGTAGGGTTTACATGATTTGCATATTGCATTCTGTTTTTATTGACGTGTTGCAAAGTGTCCTAATTTTTTGGAATGGTGTTGTACACTAGATCAGAATTATTATTAAGTTCTGAAAAAGTTTAAATCTCAGCAAATCTCACTTGGCTGGGAGAGATTTCCTTATTAATGTTCTCAGAGTGCATGAATTCTAGTCATTCTGTTGTTAGATTGGCCAGCAAGCATTCAAGTTCGCAAGTTGTTAGTTTTGCTAATTAGCTTACTCTTCCATGTAAATGCACACTAGACAATGCTAGCAAGTTGGTCGTATCAAAGTTTAAAAGATTTCTAAACAGACACTTGTTAAAACTGCTCTGTGTAGAGGTCATGCAAAGCATAAACTCTCTCAAAGAACGCTATGATTTACAAAATCAGGCTACAAAGCAGCCACTCTGATTGGCCTGTTCCTCGAACAGTGAGACGAGCTTTTATTTCAGCAGGCACTTTTTCTTTTCCGCTGTCTAGCTCCTCATTTCAATTGTTTGGAGTGCTGTTTTCATAATTGACCATTTCTCTACATCTCACACTTGAGTGGCCACCCCTAATTCCATTTTGCAATCTCTGCTCCTGTCTCTTCTCATTTGGGCCAAAGTAACACAACTATAGTTCTGTCTGCTTGTTTATCTGAACAGATTAGGCTGGCAGGGAAACAGTCGTGTGAATGTGGCTGGATGTTTTCCACCACAATTTATGAACGTTATAGCATTACTGTCTGAATTAAATTTGTTCTCTGCGATTTTATTCCATTTGAAGCCTGTCTAATGTTATTTTGTTTGCAGTGGAACTAAAGTGGTTATGGATCTGTTAAATAATACATTCACTTTCTTAACTTTCTTTTTTCTTGAACATCTGGCAAATACTTACTATAGTCTCCATATTGTTCAAGCGTTTGACCAAGGCAGCAAAATTAAATCTAAGATGCTACGAGAAGAAAAAAGTAGCCAGGCCTTGCTGGAACTGGTGGTCATTACTGTGTGTCAGTGTTTTAGACTACGTCATCAGAACAGTGTAGATCTATGGCTTCATTTCAATTCATTAAGCCATTAAGATTTTGCTGTTTAAACTGAAAACTGCAGCTATCAGAAGGAAGAATAAATGGGATCAAATGGCAATTTCATGTATATCACTGCTGTCATGAGCACCTGGAAGTAACAATATTTTTACATGAGTTGGGAAGAAGGCTACTCTACCCCCCCCCCCCCCCCCCCCCCCCTTTACAACAACTTCAAAGATAAGATTAATATTTATAGATACGATTTTAATGCTATACAACAATATTTTATTATTTTTAGTTTGTTGTTATTTTATATGTAACTTGGGACCATTCACAACTCAGCACGAAATTTTCACACAATGTGAAGGGATGGGATTTTCAAATGGTTAAAAAAAAATGAAAACAGAAAAAAGTTTTGCTACTATGAAATCAATGTGTTAAGAGTATTAGAAACTAGAGTGTAGGCATTAAATAAGCCCTTTATGGGGAATGCTCAGAGCCTTCTGGGCAGGCCTAATGTTGTTAGAAATACGCAACAATGGCAATAACTAAAAACTATGTTTTATTATTAGTGTACTGATGATAAGGCACAGCTATTATTGCTTCTCTGGTCCAACAGCTGGTCTGTTTTCTCTATTATATTGTGCTTAGCAGTTGTATAGTTATCGTATATTGTACAGAATAGTTTATTGAATAGTGTTTAGTGTTGCATGTGTAGTGTATACTTTGTCTGCATTTATTGGATTTATTGTCTATCCTCAGTCTGATGCTGTAGGAGTTATTGTATTTTAATGTACCTGTTGTAAGCATCAACAGAAACATATGGATGTCATTTACAAGCTTCTTATGTCCATGTTTAAGCTAAAATGGCTAAACGTTCAAGAGCTTCGCTACTAGAATCTCATATAAGAAATTAGCGCTATTGTCTTCATTTCTTACATTTATGACTCAAATTAAAGGCCTAGCTTTAATAGTCAACCACATATTCCATAAGATTTACTACCTCACATGTTTCTACATTGTGTGTGCAGCTTATCAGATTCACTCCACCGATCATTCAAAGGTCACTGCCAATAGCTGATGTTAGTTTTCATCCAGTCTCTCTGTTCCACTCTTTCTCTGACTGTTAATCACTCGTTTGGCATCGTTAAAGCGGCGCATCTCATTCTACTGCAAGAAATTTTAATTAAGAAAATAATTACTTTGCTTTAATTGCAGTGTCTCTGAGAAATGGATGGTATCTCAATGTGCTTTGAGTCAACATGTGGTCCACCCTTTCCAAAATTCTCATTAGAGCACCATTCAGGGCTGATATCTGAGGGCTTTTTCATTTAAGGCATGTCTTAATCAAGAATAATAACTCTGAACATTCCTCTTTAAAGCTCTTTATAGAGCTGGATTCATTATTTATCTCCATCACACTTTTTCAGTAAAAGAATGGTTTCAAAACACTCAACATGTTTGATTGGTCTTTTTTAATGGCTTTTTTTCGAGCAATTAAGGAATTAACTCTGTGAACTTCTAATGGGAAATGTGCCAAAAATGATTTAAATGTACTGTATTTAGCAGAATTTAACTGAATTCAACATTGCAGGGTTGGGACTACCTCTCTTACTCTGGTGTAATCCCTTTTAATTAACACCAGCACTGAGTGACCCCATGTTAAATGAGCAAATTAACTGGGTGTATATGCAGTGTAAATATGAGTAAAGCCTGGGTAATCACATTTTCAGTCTTTAAGAGGAGAAGGTTTTTTAAAAGCGTACTATGATAAGGAGGAGGCGTAATTATGATTAATATCTGAATAAAATGCAAATTAACCTTATATTGTGCTGTTCCATTAACAGCTTCCTTCATGCTTCCACTTTCTTCTTATTCATTTACATTTCATTACCCTTAAAGCCTGGGTAGAATGCACTCAGGCATAATGAGTTTGAACTGATGTCACTTTAGTGAATGCATATACTGAATTTTGTATATCATGGGGTTTAATGGAGTTAACTGTTTTTTCCTGTTGCTGTAGTAGTCAAAGTAATGTGTGCATGTAGTGTGAATGATAGTTGCTGTATGTCAGTGATTGACAAAAACAGATCAATTAGTGGATCTGTTTGACATATGCAGCTACTCAGGGCTATTCTGTATGCTAGCTCATATACTACTCAGTACAGTTCAATCTATGTGGACCATTCTAGCAAACTGCTGGCCCACAGCAAAAACAAAAAATAAAAATATAATACATTTTTATTTTCTGTATTTAGCATTTTTTAAATGTTTTTAAAAAGATAGCTTTGATTTTTTTGAAGTGAAGTTGAAACCTTTAGATTTGTCATGAGTTTAATTTTTGAATAATAAAAAAACAACTTGTTGTACCACATTTTCATGTCACTACCAAAACACACACAGTTTTAGTCCATAGGTGGAGCCTTATTTCAGCCACACCCCTGCATTTCAGAGCAGGAAATCAGACTTTATCTCTGTCCCTCTTGGCCACACGGTGAGAAGTTAGATCCCATTATTTCAAAGTAAATGTGTCCCAAAGACTGAAAATCAGTACAAAACACGTTTTTTGCGATTAAGATTAAAAAAATAGGTCTGGCTCGTTGTTTAGGTCTCAAATGTAAAATCAGCATTAAACTGATGAAGATATGATGACCATAGTAGATCATTCAGTTACATCCTCAGAAGACATTCTTTCAATACTATTTCAATGAGTTTGCACATTCATCCACTCTTGAGGGTCTGAAGCACAAAGCACAAAATGTTCCTCTGCATGTTGCTTGCACTTACACAATTCCGCCAGATAGGTTTCCCAGTACCCAAACTGTTGCATAGTACTACTTCAAGCAAACCCTTTAGTGTTTAACAATATTATTACAGTGTACAGTGTTTAAAGCTATATTTGCCAGTCATGTGCTGGCTAGCGTTTTTGAGTTAAAATGGTCACTACTGAAACAGTTCCTACCATAAAGTGTTGGAGGTGTTAATATTATTATTAATTATTATTAATGCCTGATTTATATAAAAAATAAATAAATAATTGAGGCATAAGGCCATTCAAAGGAAAGTAATTTTAGTCTGAAATCAAAGTGATTAAAAACAATGTTCTGACTTTGAACCAATTTGGTAGAATGATCCATATATCAACTCTATCTTGTGCAGTTCTTGTCTGATTCTGGGCTTTAGCCAGATCTCAACTGCAATGTGCCTGCTTAGTCTCATTTCACCCCTTATCCAGCAAAAGAATGAAGGCCTGTGGTTTTATTCAGTTAATTAAGCTAAAATGTAATACATCCACTAACTCTCCCCCTAGGTTAGGTCTGGGAAATGGAAAAAGAAATAAATCAGTCACTTCAAGTAGAATCAGTATTTTAACTTTTCTCTGCTTATGGTCCACACCCATTATAACATTCCTAAATGGCTGTAACAGAATTAAAATGTGTTTAATCCCATTACTTTTTACATAGCCTCTGGTTTATATGTCAGTATAAAAATACAAAAATAAATCATATTATTAATAGGAATAATATCATATTTATTCAGCATAGAGATCCAGTTTTGTTACCCATCCAGTTTAATATAAATCAATAGATGTACTTCACTTTGTTATGTATGCTGTGGTCTTGCCCTGTCCTGGAGGAATATTGGAAGGCAGTTTTAGATGTTATTTTAGAGTTCACCAAAGTGGATATACCCCTGTTCAATCAGCCCCCTCCTAGCAAGACTTAAGAGATAAATCTGTGTTCCAAGAGCAAAGGGTAAACCATACATTTATTAAGATAGCTCTGCTAAGTATTATTAAGAAGAAATCATCTGAACCCTCTGGCTTTTCTAAGTGGATGAATGACGTGTGTTCCTTCAACTTTTCTGAGAAAATATTGCTTAATTTCAAGAAAAACTCCTGCTTGAAAAATACTAGAGAGATTTTCTTACACCCTTAAAATCCAGGACAGAACAGTTGTGTGTCGTTTACCTTCTCAGTAATGTAACATTGGCTTGAATTGATTGCTCTACATGATTCACTCACTATACACCAAACCCACACTCTGTTTTTTCGTTAGTTTGTTTTTTGCTTGAGTACAGCTGTATGGATGTGGGTTGCTGTTGTGGGTGGGGAGGGGCTTGTTGAAGTTTGAATAATACTGATGTATTTATGTTCCACGCAAGATTGATTTACTGGTGAAAACCAAATCAAAGTGTCAATTCAAAGGTTTCATGACTGTGTTACCAAAGTTCTTGATCTGATCTGCATATTAGAAATATTTTAGCAAAATACTCAAATGATAAACAATGATAATTAGGATGAAAAAAGAAGGACTTTCAATACCTGTTATGGCATTACTGATGGGGTAGGCAATTTGACCAAGTTATATTGGTCAAATATAACTTATTATATAACTTATATAACTATTGGAAAAGTATATATACTTTTCTGAGCATTTCATGCTTTCATGTCACTGCATGTTTCATTACAACGACAGCATAACTAGTCCTTAGTTTTTCATAGTATATGTCACCTTGCTTGGTTTGTTGTCTTTCTACTCCATCTTATCAAACCTCAGAAAAACAAAATGTTATGATAAGTATCATGTGTCATGAAAGTGTCTTCTTATATTGTGATGTTATTTATTTGCCATTGTCCCAGTTCAGACACTGTGCAAAATGTAAATAAAAACAAAATGCAATGGCGTGCAAATCCTTTAACCCCTATATTTAGTTGGAAATAGAACAAACCCAAAAAATCAAATGTTGAAACAGAAAAAATGTATTGTTTTTTGAAAAATATGTGCCCGTTTTGAATTTGATGCCAACAAAACATTCTAAAAAAGCTGGGACAGGGCAACAAAAGGCTGGTAAATTTGTGTCATATTTAAAAAAAAAAACATGGTTCATTGGCAACAGGTCGGTAACACGATTGGCTATAAAAATAGCATCCCAGAGAGGCTTTCTGAAGTAAAGATGAGGAGGGATTCACCACTCTGTGAAAGACTTCCAATCAAATAGTGGAACATTCTCTAGATTGACAAAGCACTTCTTGTAAGTCGCTCAGGATAAGAGCGTCTGCTAAATGCTGTAAATGTAAATGTAAATGAACAATTCAAGAATAACATTTCTCAACATAAACTAGCAATGAATTTTTGCTTTTCATCATCTACGGTACATAATAACGTTAAAAGATTCAGAGAAATCTCTGTATGCAAAGGTAAAGACCAAAAACCAGTATTTGCTGGCCATGATCTTTTGGCCCTCAGGTGGTGCTGCATTAAAAACAGACATGATTCTCTAGTGGGAAAATAGTTTGCTGCTGCATCCACAAAAATGCAAGTTAAAACTCTAAAACACCAAGAAGAAACCAAATATAAACAGAATCCAGAAATGCTGCCACCTTCTCTTGGCCTGAGCCCATTTAAGATGCACTGAGGGGAAGTGGAGAAGTGTCTTGTGTCAAATCAATGTTTGAATTTCTTTTTGGAAATCCTGGACACTGTGTCCTCTGGGCTGACGTCCATGCAGCTTGTTATCACTGCATAGTTCATAAGTCAATATTCCTGATGGTATAGGGTTGCATTAGTACAAATTGCATGGGTGACTGGCACATCTGATGACGTCTTTTCTGGGAAGGCCTTACTTATTTCAGCAAGACATTGCCAAACCACATTCTGCATGTATTACAACAGCATTGCTCCGTATTAAAGAGCTGGACTAAACTGGCCTGTCTGCAGTCCAGAATTGTCACCCACTGAAAACATTTGGCACATTATTCAATGAAAATACAAGGAAGGAGACCCTCAACTGTTGAGCAGCTGAAATCCTATATCAAATGACTACAGCCATTGGTCTCTTCAGTTACCAAACACTTACAGAGTGCTGTTAGATGAAGAGGTGATGAAACACAGTTAAAATACTGATTCTACTTGAAGTGACTGATTTGTTTCTTTCTTCATTTCCCAGACCTAACCTGGGGGGAGAGTTAGTGGATGTATTACATTTTATCTGGATTAACTGAATACAACCACAGGCCTTCATTCTCTTGCTGGAAAAGGGGTGAAATGAGACTAAGCAGGTGCATTGTGGTTGAGAGCTGGGTAAAGCCCAGAATCAGACAAGAACTGCAACAGGATGGGCACATGATAGAATTGATATATGGATCATTCTACCAAACTGGTTCAAAGTCTGCTTCTGTGTCTGTGCATGTTCCATCCTCCGTTCCTTGTGTCCCGGCTTCTGTCCCTGTTTAGTTCTGTCCTTGGTGTCTGTTTGGTTTTGCTCTGTTTTGTTTTTGTTTGGCTGTTTTGTTTTGGTTATCAGTCCTGCCCCCTTGTTTTCTTGACTCCACCCCTGATTAGTTTCACCTGTCCCTCGTCATCCTTGTGATTATTTAAGCCCTGTGTTTGCCCCTAGTTTTCACTGGTCTTTGTTTGAGATGTTTGATGTTTTTGGATTGTTTGAAGATTCTAGTTTGAGGTTCTGTATTTTGTTTCGTTATGTCTGTCCCTTCTGCTTATCTCCGCATATGCGTCTGCCTCCTCACTCCCCGGCGTTACAAATTATTGGCAATAACTGTGTTTCTGCTTGTAAAAGCACCATATATCATTAAGATATATGCAAGTGAACATAAATACAAAATGCAAAAGTAATTGAATAAACACATTAACATATATAAATTCACAACTTTTGTTTTAATATTGTACGTTTATTCTAATATCTAGTGTTTTTTTTCTGACCATAGAAATGCTCATTGCCAAGATAATTTTCTCATGTGAAATGTGTTGATCTTACAAACTGTAAGAAGTCTGGAGGGCTAAAAAAATTTTACAAAATAATGCACACCGAACAAAAAAATAACTTCCAGAGAAGTATTTCTGCTCCAGTAAAGACCATTACATTTTCAGTTATTTTTGTTCCTAGTAAAATACATTTTATTCTAAATAATGTCAAAGTTTTTATTGGTCTATTCATCACAAAATTTTCATAATGTAAATTTGCAGATTGTAAAAAAACCCACATATTCTAACCCCACATATTTCAAATTTTGAAAGAATTTGCCTTTGGTGACATTGCGGATTAGAAGACTGGAAAATTTCCTGTTTTCCCCATAACAAAACAGCCAAAGCCGACATGAAGATAAGTAGATTGACACTCTGCATGCAGTAAAGGGATAAGGCAGATACCACCAGTGCTAATACGATTTGCCAGATAAGGAATCAATTATCACTACCTTTAACTTCAGCACATCAATATCACACAATCTCTTTGTTTTTCTTCTCTCACTAGTTTTCTCAATCTGTAATTGAATACGAATCAAGTCTTAGATGGCTGCTTGGACACGGCTTCATTACTCTGCATCCAGTGCTTTAATTTACTGTTCACTGGTCATCAGTAACACTTGTTAATTCATTTTTAAAAAGTGTTTAAAGTGTGCAGTCCTGTACACTATGCACTCTATTTTTTTGTTTTTTTGATGCTGATGATGCTTTTTCCCTTTTTAATTTTGAAGCTTTGCATTATGCATTTATTTTACTTCCATTGACTGACTTTACTAATTTAATCTTATCTACATTGTATAAAAGCTTAATAAATATCTCCACAAATGAAAAACTCTTACCGCATAATTGATCACTGCTCTCAGTTCCTGTGCTTGTATAAATAAAGAGACTTGAGGAAAAAGATAAATGGCTATGGTCATTAATCATGTACTGTAAATTCAAATCTCATTCTCTGTGATTAGGCTGTCATAACCATTTAGTTACTCAAACTATAGGCGCCTGAAGAAGTGAACAGAGAAGATGCCGCATTCTATGCTATGAGATTTTGTTTTATGCATTGCATGAACAAGGTGCTAAATTTTTATAATGCCAAAGTGCTGGAAAGTAGAAGCAAAAATGTAAAAATTCTGTGAATATTCTGTGCCTTAATGATCAGTATTAGAGTCAAGATAGTTAGTTAACACCTTGCTAATGTTAATCTAACAAGTCAGCTGGATACATACAGGTGACAAATTAAAGGAAAAAACTGGATAAATTGTACAAGTGTACTGCATGATGCAATTAACACTTCAATGTCCTCACCAAAAGAAAAGGAATGGAACAATTTTTTTAAATATTCACATCTACGGTCGAGATGGCACTTTGTGGCATATAAAGTAACTCAAAATAAGCAGAACATTAAAAAGCTAAGCAGTAAACCTAAGCATGTGTACAAATGCTGAACAGGCCCTGCTGACCTTGATTTTGGATCAAAATAGCAACAGGGAAAGATCTAAGTGACTTTAATAGAGGGTTCATTATTCGCAGAAACTTCAGTCATTGAAACTGGCTAGTGTGTCAATAGGAGCAGTTGCTAAATTGACCTCTGCGATTACCTCTTTGAGAAAAAAAAATTTACTTATGGTTGGAAATTGGGGTCAGAAATGCACAGACAGTGACCGTGATGCTTGTGCATTTGTGCGATGTGCAAGAAAAAAAGCAGAAAAGCAACTGTTCCTCAGGTGACTGCGAATGCCAGTGCAAGACGTGATCAGACAGTGTCAGCAAGAGCAGTCCGTCCACAGGGATATTATAGTGTGTTTGCAGCGTATGAACCTTCATTATAATGACAAATGCAAGTTTAAAAATTCAGTGGTGTAAAAACCACGTGCACTGATCAACAGACATTCACATATTCAATTTGTACATCCAAAAAAAAAAACCCACCATGAAAAATGGGCATAAAATACAGTGTACTCACATGGGTACAAAATACAGTGTACTCTGCCCATGATAGGGTCACCGGGACCAACCCCTGGAGCCAGGCCTGGGGGTAGTGACCCCCTGGTAAGCGGGGTTGTGGGGGTGGCCGGGCAGCCCACATAACCCGGCCGGGCTCAGCCAAAGAGGCAACGTGGGGGGGACCATGCGAGCCCACCACCCACAAGGTCCAGCATGGGGGAGCGGTGCAGTGCTGCACAGGCAGTGGGAGATTGCAGGGGGGGCCTTGGTGGCCTAGGTCCTTGTGGCAGAAACTGGCTCTTGGCACGTGGAATGTAACCTCACTGGGGGGGAAGGAGCCGGAGCTTGTGCAGGAGGTTGAGAGGAACCAGCCTGATTTAGTTGGGCTCACCTCCACCCACAGTGTTGGCTCTGGAACCAAACTCCTTGATAGAGATTGGTCCCTCTCCTACTCAGGGATTGCACAGGGTGAGATACGCCGGGCGGGAGTGGGGATACTCACGAGTCCCTGGCTGGTGGCTGTGCAGTTGAAGTTTGTCCTGGTGGACGAGAGGGTCACCTAAATGAGAATTAAAACTGCAGAGAGGAAAACTGACTGTTGTGTTTGCTTATGCACCAAACAACAGGTCAGAGTATTCTGCCTTTTTGGAGTGAGTGGGCGGGGTTCTGGAAAGGGTCCCACCTACAGACTCCACAGTCTTACTGGGGGACTTCAATGCTGATGTTGGCAAGGACTGGGAGACCTGGAGAGGCGTGATTGGGAAGAATGACCTGCCCGAACTAAACCCGAATGGTGAATTGTTATTGGACATCTGTGCCAGGCATGGAGTGTCCATAACAAACACCAAGTTCGAACACAAGGATGTTCATAAGTGTACATGATACCAGAGCTCCTTGGGTCAGAGTTCAATGATCGACTTTGTTGTCGTTTCTTCTGACTTGGGACTGTATGTTCTGAACACTCGGGTAAAGAGAGGTGCTGAGCTGTCAACTGATCACCATCTGGTGGTGTGTTGGATGGCAAGGAAAAATGATGATCACACCCAGCAGGCACAAGCGAATAGTGAGAGTGTGCTGGGAACAACTGTCGGAGGCCCCTGTTCGGAATGATTTCAACTCCCACCTCCGGGAGAGCTTTTCTCATCTGCTGGGGGAGGTAGGGGACATGGAGTCTGAATGGATCCTGTTCAAAATCTCCATTGTGGAAGCTGCCAGGCATAGCTGTGGTCAAAAGCTTGTGGGTGCCTGTCGAGGCGGTAACCCAAGAACCCCCTGGTGGACACCAGTGGTGAGGGAGGCCATCAAGCTGAAGAAAGAAGCCTTTAGGGACTGGATGGCCAGAAGGACTCCTGACTCAGCAGAGAGGTACCGACAGGCGAAAAAGGTGACAGCCACAACAGTGGCAGAAGCAAAATCCAGAGCGTGGGAGGAACTTGACGAAGCCATGGAAAAAGACTTTCGTTCAGCTTCAAGGAGGTTCTGGACAACTGTCCGGCGACTCAGGAGTGGTCGGGGTGGCTGTGTCCAAGCTATGTTCGGCAAGGGTGGAGAAACTCTGACTTCGAATGAGGATATTGTTGGTCGGTGGAAGGAGCACTTTGAAGAACACCTTAATCTGGGAGACATGCCTCCCTCACAGGAGTCAGGGCCAGATGCCTCTGGTGTATCAAGCTCCATTTCTCTGGTGGAGGTCACTGAGGTAATTGGCAAGCTCTTCAGTGGCAAGGCACTGGGGGTGGATAAGATTCGTCCGGAGATGCTTAAGGCTCTGGATATTGCGGGGCTGTTGTGGCTGACACACCTCTGTAATATTGCATGGACCTCAGGAACAGTAGTCCCTTGGACTGGCAGACCTGGATGGTGGTCCCCATTTTTAAAAACGGTATCACACTGCTCAGCCTCCCTGGGAAAGTCTATGCCAAGGCACTGGAAAGGAGACTCCTGCTGATAGTTAAACCTCAGATTGAGGAGGAACAATGCAAATTCCATCGCGGCCATGGAATAATGGGCCAGCTTTTCACCCTCTCGTGGATTGTTGAGGGGTCATGGGAGTTTGCCAACCCAGTCTACATGTGTTTCGTGGATTTGGAGAAGGCTTACGACCGGGTTCCCTGAAATATCTTGTGGGAGGTCCTCTGGGAGTATGGGGTACCAGGGCTACAACTACATTCGATCGGCCATTCGATCTCTGCACTCCCAGAGTGAGAGCTGTGTTCATATACTCAGCATTAAGTCAGACCTCCAGTATTAGCGTTGCGCTTTGGCAGGGTTGTGCCCTGTCTCCACTCCTGTTCATGATATTCATGGACAGGGTGTCAAGGCGTAGCCAAGGTCAGGAGGGCATTTTGTCTGGAGGCCAGAGGGTGGCGTCTCTGCTATTTGTAGACAATGTTGTTCTTTTGGCTGAATCACATGGATGCCTCCAGGGGAGTGGAGTGGAGTTCACTGGAGTGGTTTGCAGCTGAATGTAAAGGGGCTGGTATATGGATCAGCACCTCCAAATCTGAGTCCATGGTCTTAGCCCAGAAAAGGATGGCATGCCCACTCCAGGTAAGGGGAAAGGACTTGCCCCAGGTGGAGGAGTTTAAGGGTCTTGTTCACGAGAGTTGGGAAGAGGGATCGTGAGTTCGGCCGCAGGCTGGGACAGGCGGCAGCAGTAATGTGGTCACTGAAACGGAGTGTAGTGGTGAAGAGGGAGCTGAGCCATAAGGCAAAGCTCTCTGTTTACCGGTCAGTCTACATCCCAACCCTCACCTATGGTCATGAGCTGTGGATAATGACCGAAAGAATGAGATCACGAATACAAGTGGCAGAAACAAGCTTTCTTCGCTGGGTGGTGGGCTACACTCTGTTTGATAGGGTGAGGAGCTCGGCCATCCAGGAGGAGCTCGGAGTAGAGCCGCTACTCCTCCGCATTGAGAGGAGCCAGCTGAGGTGGTTCGGGCATCTGATTCCTTTGACGCCTCCCAGTGGAGGTGTATCAGGCATGACCTACCGGGATAAGGCCCTGGGGTCGTCCTAGGACCCACTGGAGGGATTACATCTCCAAGTTGGCCTGGGAGTGGCTTGGGGTCCCCGGGAATTAGCTGGAGGAAGTTGCAGGGGACAGGGTCATCTGGGACCCTATCTGGATTAAGCGGTAAACGACAATGATGATGATGATGATGAATTTGTACATAAAAAGAATGGTACAGGCCTCACTGCTTAACCCCTAAAGGGCTCTGTTATCCTGTGGGGTACATTTTGCTGGCATGATGTCCCCTTAGATGGAAAGACCACCAGAAATCAATATAAGGTTATTCTGACTAATCACTTTCACCATGTATTGAAACATTTCTATCCTGATGGGAGTACACTCATCCACAGAGCATGAGGGGAGACTGCATGGTTTGATGACTATGGAAATTATGCAAATCATACATATGGCCTTGGCAGTCAGCAGATCTCAACTCAGCACATCTATATAAGAGATTTTGGACTGATTTGTTATACAGTGCTCTCCAGCACCATCAACAAAACACCAATTGCGGGAATATATTTATATATACTCAAGGTGCACTGAACATATTCTAGCAGCTTGTGGTGGCCCAATATCTTACTAAGACACCTTATGTTGTTTTTTCACCCATCTCTACACGTGTTAGCTACCTGCTTAGTTAGTGCAGTATAAGTTTAGAAAGTGTTAATTGGTTTTCTAGCATTTACTAGTTTTTGCTATGATTTTTTAGGGTTATTTCAACAAAGAACACAACCACATTGACAACTATTCACCAATGAATGAAACATGATGCTTCCTCTGTAGTAAGCACACTTCCAAGAGGGCAAGGTGAGATCTGACATGAGATAGACATCACCAAGACATGCAAGTATGTGCTAAAGGTTAGCATTGTATCAGACAGTAAAAATATACAATTCCCTCCTCTCTTTAAATTAAATAATACATTGCAGCTGTTACATCAGCCTTCGCACTAATATTAATTACACTACAGCTATCGGATGCAGTGCATTGACCATGCCTCAGGGCTAGGTCCAGGCTAGAGTGGAGTTCACCACACCACAGGCACAGCTACATAATTTGCTTCAGAGGACATGGGGCTGCTGCTGCTGGGTTCTGACCGATCAGTTGTGTTTACCATCATTCAGCATCCCTGTCTCAGCCTCTTCATATCAGCACACAGATGAAAACCTGGATAAAAGGGGCTCTGACAGATGCTGGCACATGCTGCACTCGCACCCAAGCTGTAGGGGATCGGAAATAAGCGGCCAAACCGTCCAGGCGATCACAATTCAGAGTGGGGAGTCGCATTACTGCCAGAGAGAATTACGCACAGGGAGAAATGGTGAGATGGGGGATGAGCGGTGGCACATTCATCGCAGTTATCATTTATTCATCTATTAGCGTTTCATTGGAGCGAGTTGTGATCAGAGCGACGGCTCAGGCCAGCCTGGAAACTCTGGAAAACCTTTGTAACAAAATTCACTGACAGCATACTGAGAGGGTGACAGACACTGTTTAAATACTGATGAAGGTTTGAGGAGAAAAACATTTTCCTCATCCTCTGTTTATCTCTCTCTTTCTCTCTCTCTCTCTCTTTCAGAGGGCATGCTGATTGGATACCTCTTGAATATTTGATGCCTGTTGCTGGAAACTGGCACTCCTGTTCTGGTTTCCTGGTACAGAGATATTATGCATGCCTCATTAGTCAAGAGAGAAATTGAAGCCTGTCTTATCACTGCTATTTTCTGTGGAAAAAAGAAAAATATGATCAGATGATAATCAGTTGATCACTCGCATTAGTGCGTTGGTTTTTGGTTATTTAAAAAGGGCAATTCACTGCTTGCTTATAGTTTGCTACATTGTGTTATGATGTGAAAATGGATCATAAATATTGGCATATCCTTAATTTGTTTCACATTTTTAGAAAATGTCACATTCATATATGCACATTCTAAAGAATAAGCCTAATTTTTGTACAAAACAGACATTAATCATTATATGCATGCATTGACAGGACTGAACAGTCCTAAAGTAAAAAAAAAAATAGATTACTATACTACTTGAATGTTGTGAAGTCTTGAGTTCTCTTCAGAATAGTTTATTTTCTCTTCATTTAAATATGACATATGTAGTTTTCTGGTCTGTCTCATTTGTCCTTTTCTTTTTTTTTGCACTGGTTACTATTATTTGTATAATTTCTAAAGAAAGTTCGCTACATTAAACCAGTGAAACCTTTTTAGAAACATGTCTCTAGAAGCCTGCGTTGACCTGAACAACACAGCTACTGGTGCCTTTAACCCTGTGGTCATCTCAAGAGCTTACCTGAAGTGTCATTACTCTGATCAAGTTAACGTTTCCAATATCAGAAAGTAGTTGTTGTTGTACCGCAACTGCAGCAGCAGCATCAGATGTACTCTACTTTTCTACTCATGTTGCTTGTTACAAACCAGGTTCATGAGTTTTTTCTTAGCATCATAAAATGCTCCAAAATTAATCTAATAAATATTTGGTAACACTTTATTATATCCTGTCCATAAGGCTACATCACACCTACATAAGCTTGTCATGACAACTGACATAACCCTACACAAATGTTCATAAATGCTTATTCTATTAGTAGTCATTTGCCATAAAGGTAACATTTGCCAATTGTGCTCAAAATTACCTAAAGTATCCTTTATGGCATGTGATGCCTATTGGAATAAGCACTTCTAAACATTAATGTAAGGTTATGTCAGTTGGTCATGAAAGACAGGATATAACATTGTGTTTATGCCACAGTACATTTAGCACCTTAGCTTTAGTATGGCAGAGGGCATGTGCTTGTATCACCAACCTGCAGCAACACTGCTAAAAACACTAAAGCCCAAAACACATTAAAAGAACTTCAGGATTAATCAACCTAATCTTTATCTGCCATATTTATGCCATATAAACAGTTGTCACAGACAATAATTTTTACATGCTTCCCTGTATTCAGTAAAAGAATAAAGATACTTTTGTTCCTTCTTTAAAAAATGGCTAGAAATTGTTCGTAGAACATTTATTAAATGTAAGAGTATGTTACTACATTACAAATCTTCTTCTTCTTCTTTTGGCTGCTCCCTTTAGGGGTCGCCACAGCGGATCATCTGCCTCCATCTTGCCCTATCCATTGCCTCCTCTACTTTCACACCAACCATCTCCAAGTCCACCTTCACTACATCCATAAACCTTCTCTGAGGTCTACCTCTTCTCCTTCTACCTGGCAGCTCCATCTCCAACATTCTTTGCCCAATATATCCACTATTCCTCCTCAACACATGTCCAAACCATCTCAACCTGGCCTCTCTGGCTTTATCTTCAAACTGCTCCACCTTCACTGTCCCTCTGATCTGCTCATTTCTAATCTGGTCCAGCCTTGTCACTCCCAACGAAAATCTCAGCATCTTCTTCTCCATCACCTCCAGCTCAGCCTCCTGTCTTTTAGACAGAGCCACAGTCTCCAAACCATACATCATAGCAGGATGCACTACTGTCTTGTAAACCTTCCCTTTCACTCTTGCTGCTATCCTTCTGTCACACATCAGCCTTGACATCCGTCTCCACCCACTCCATCCTGCCTGCACCCTCTTCCTCACCTCTTTTTTGCACTGTCCATTGCTCTGGATGGTTGACCCAAGATATTTGAAGTCATCCACCTTTACGACCTCTACTCCTTGCATCTTCACCTTTCCACCTGCCTCCCTCTCATTCACACACATGTATTCCGTCTTATCTCTAATGACCTTCATTCCTCCCCTCTCCAGTGCAAACCTCCACCTCTCCAGATTCTTTTCCACCTGCTCTCTACTCTCACCACAAATTACAATGTCATCTGCAAACATCATGGTCCATGGAGCCTCCTGCCTGACCTCATCTGTCAACCTGTCCATCACCATTGCAAACAAGAAGGGGCTCAAAGCTGATCCCTGATGTAACCCTACCTTCACCTTGAAACCATTTGTCACTCCACCTCACCACTGTCTCACTATACTCATACATGTCCTGCACCACCCTAACATACTTTTCAGCTACACCTGACTTCCTCATACAGTACCACAGTTCCTGTCTTGGCACCCTATCATATGCCTGCTCTAGATCCACAAAGACACAATGTAGCTCCTTCTGACCTTCTCTGTACTTCTCTACCAACACTCTCAACGCAAAAATTGCATCTGTGGTACTCTTTCTGGGCATGAAACCAAACTGCTGCTCACTGATCTGGACCTCTCGCCTTAGCCTTGCTTCAACAACTCTTTCCCATACCTCCATGGTGTGGCTCATGAACTTTATACCTCTGTAGTTACTGCAGCTCTGCACATCACCCTTGTTCTTAAAAAATGGGACCAATACATTGCTTCTCCACTCATCAGGCATCCTTTCACTCTCCAGGATTTCGTTAAACAACCTGGTTAAAAGGTCCACTGACTTCTCTCCTAAACATCTCCATACCTCCACAGGTATGTCATCTGGACCAACTGCCTTTCCATTCTTCATCCTTTTTAAAGCTGCCCTCACTTCCACCTTACTAATTCTCTGCACTTGCTGATCCTCTATCTCTCCCCCCGTTGTCCTCCTCTGTCTCTCTCTTGTTTTCCTCATTCATTAGTTCTTCAAAGTACTCCTTCCATCTACTCGACTCTCTGTTCACTCACTAGTACATTTCCCTCTCTATCCTTTATCAGCCTAACCTGCAGTAGCTTAGTTAGTGCAGTATCCAGCTCTATCTCTCTGTTTAGCCAAACGATACAAGTCCTTTACTCCTTCTTTACTGTCCAACCTCTCATACAGCTCATCATAGGCCTGAGCCTTTGCCTTTGCCACCATTCTTTTTGCTATGCGACTAGCCTCACAGTACTCCTGCCTACTTCCTTCATCTCTCTGGTTATCCCACTTTTTCTTAGGTGCCTTCTTCTTCTGAATACTCTCCTGGACTTCCTCATTCCACCACCAAATTTCCTTGTCTTCTTTCCTCTGACTAGATGAAACACCCAACACATTCTTTCTGTCAACACCTTTTTTCCCAGTCCTCAGGTAGCTCCTCACTGCCCCAAGGGCCTGTTGCAATTTTTCCCTGAACTACCTGCAACCATCCTCCTCCTTCAGCTTCCACCATCTAATCTTTGGCTCTGTCTTCATTCTCTTCCTCTTTTTCCTCTTCTTTGTTTCTAATCTCATTCTACAGACAACCACCCTATGCTGCCTTGCTACACTTTCCCCTGGTACCACTTTACAATCTCCAATCCCCTTTAGGTGGCATCTCCTGCTAAGGATATAATCCACCTGTGTGCACCTCCCTCCACTCTTGTATGTCACCCTGTGTTCTTCCCTCTTCTGAAAATACGTGTTCACCACAGGCATTTCCATTCTCTTTGCAAAATCTACAACCATCTGACCTTCCGCATTTCTGTCTTTCACACCATACATACCTAGCACCTCTTCATCCCCTCTGTTCCCTTCACCAACATGTCCATTGAAGTCTGCAACACTCACTAATCTCTCCTCTCTAGGGACACCATCTACCACTTCATCCATCTTACTCCAAAATTCCTCTTTCTCCTCTAACTGACAACCAACCTGTGGTGCATATGAACTGACCACATTCAAAATCACACCATCAACCTCCAACTTCAGGCTCATGATCCTGTCTGACACTCTCTTTACATCCAGAACACATTTCCCAAGCTGTTCCTTTAGGATTATCCCTACTCCATTTCTCTTCCTCTCTACACCATGATAGAACAGTTTGAATCCACCTCCAATGTTCCTGGCCTTGCTTTCTTTCCATCTGGTCTCCTGAACACACAGAACATCTACCTTCCTTCTCTCCATCATGTCTGCAAGCTCTCTGCCTTTACCAGTCATTGTCCCTATGTTCAGAGTCCCTACTCTAACCTCCACACCCCTACCTTTCCTTCTCTCTCGCTGCCTTCTAACCCGCCTTCCTCCTCTCCTCTTTGATGGTCTTCGACCTACAGTAGTCCAATTTCCACCGGCACCCTGCTGGTCAACAGCACTGGAGGCGGTCGTTGTTAACCCAGGCCTCAACCGATCCGGTATGGCAATAATATTTGTGATCCGCATGATAGTTTTGGCACAAGTTTTATGCCGGATGCCCCTCCTGACGCAACCCTCACCATTTATCCGGGCTTGGGACCGGCACCAGAAATGCACAAAGTACACCCCTAATGGCTGGTTTATGTTACTACATTACAAATATTATCAAAATATTTTCAAGGCTTGTCTGTATATTGATTTTAGGTGCTTGGCACCCTTAACACCTGTGGAAGCTACACTATTACTAACAAATCTAAGTACAGAAAAATATATAGTATAAGATACAGTAGACAGAGGTCAGGTGGAAAAAACTTTGGATTATTTCTTTAAGCACAAGCTGCTGAACTGCTGAGTCTCACTTCGATTGTTTCGAACTTTTAAAACGTATAAGTCATATAGTTAATGCAAGGCTTTAACCAGGAAACAGTCAGCATCCACTCTTGCAGGAAAAACTGCTGACACTTGTAAACTTATACTGCACTCAAAAATGCACACCAGCACTGCGACTTGGGCTTCAAACATTATTATTTCCTTTAAACCTGTGCTATATGTCATGCAAATGTCACAAAGCTGGTACATTATTCAGGCCTGAGTGTGCAGATGTAGTCGCGTTGATCTGAATGGCGGAGGGCAGTGATTTACCTGTAATAACAGACACATCTGCTGCATGGAGCACCATGGTTCGACCTTTAACGAGCTGAATTAGCATAAGTGCCTGTGTGAGTGTGGCCTCTGATCCTGGGTCTGTCACTGCGCTACTATGCTGCACTGGAGGTGGACTACATTAATGCCTGGGACGACTCATAAACAGAGATTCAGAGCTAACTCATGTTTACCAAATCATATCTCAAAACATAAGTAACCTGAAGTTTTAGGCACTGAACTGATAATTCAGACTGCTGGGCAAAATTTAACATCCCAATCTAAGACATTTAAGTTAGCATTAATAAGTGTAATGAATGTATGCCTCCGGAGTCCTGGTACTGCTAAAAGAAATAAACCTGATACAGTTTCTTTTGCTTGGAGTGTTCTTTTTCTGTTGGAATCAGTGCAGGTCTATGATTGGACTCAGTGGGACTTGACCAAGCAACTTTTATCACTGGCTCCCCAAAGTGACTGGTCAAACTCATTTCCAGTAACAAAGATGTAGGAATGCATAGATCTAACACACAAATAAAAAAAAAAACACTGGCTTAATATAGGGCATGATGTCCATGCGTCCATGGTGTCCATGTCCCATGCAGGCCATCAAGCCTCTGCAACTCATCCAGAATGCAGCAGCACGGTTCGTCTTCAAATTCCCCAACTTCAGCCACGTCACCCCACTGCTGCGCTCCCTTCACTGGCTTTCTGTAGCTGCACACATCAGATTTAAAAACCTAATGCTTGCCTACAAAGCCAAAAATGGACCAGCCCCTACCTACTTGATTGCAATGGTGAAATCTCGAACTGTACCACAAGCCCTTTGAGCTTCAAGTACAGCTTGGCTTGACCCGCCATCCTTCAAGGCACGTGGAAGACAAGCTTCAAGACTGTTGTCTGTACTGGCACCAAGGGTGTGAAACGAATTCCCACTGGCTGTCCATACAGCAGAGTCTCTTGCTGTCTTCAAACACAGACTGAAGACACATCTCTTTAGCACTTAAACGAGCACTGAATTAAGCATTGATTGTAATGTATTGTACTGCACTTATGTATTGTATTGCATTGCTCTGTGTTCAACTCTGTTCCATTTTCTCTCGGTATCTACAGTGACTTGTTGTTTCTAGCAGTACCTGAGCTCAGGACTAGCTTTCTCTCTAACCTACTGGTAACTAGCAAAGATACTTTCTCTAGATAGAAAAACCACTTCTTGTAAGTTGCTCTGGATAAGAGTGTCTATTAAATGCAGTAAATGTAACCCTCATTATGAGGTGCACAGTCTTATGAGCCACTAGCACAACACCCAGCTAGACACTAAAACTCATTCACTTATGAGAATTACGGGTGTATTTGGTACTGCTTTAGCCATGGTACAGTGACAGTTTGGAAATTATTGTGGGGAGGACGATTACATAGATTTAAGGACTGGAAGTTTGTGAACACCACATCCCAGACGAGCCCCCAAATTCTGTTAAAACCTGGTCCGATCTAGTTTTCATGCATTTTGATTTTTTTTTTTTTTTTTTTTTATTGAAGTGAGCTAAGTTTGTTATCTATCAGCACCATTAAAAGTAAAAGTAACTTATTTGATACTATTGCATTTACACTCATACAAACAATATATTACTCAGGACTATTTCAGATCTACTTACAGTGCCTGTTTTTTGTGGCAACTGTAATATTGGTAGGTGTTTGTGGTCTTCTGAGTTTATTTGCTTGCAGGAATATAGAGTAAATGATATAAAGCTGAAAAGATAGGAAAGAAAACAAAGGTTGCATTTCAAAGATTAGGCAGAACTAAAGAGTGATGCTACGCCTACAGATGTATGCTTCTGTAACCACTGTTGTGAAGTCTCCAAGGAGTAGCTCAATTTTATTGTTATGCCAACAACAAATATTGTCACAACTCCTGATTTTTCCATAACATTGGTATACATGGAAAGTACAACATGGAGAATGTTGGCAAATATTATTGAGTAATTTCAGCCAATTTACAGTACTTTTTACTTTACAGTGGTTTAGGTCAGTGGTCAGCCTGGGCTATGGTAGCGCTGCTAGAAGGCCATTGGCAGTCTGCTGAAATGTTCAAAAAACTGATTGAAAGCCTGGTGAACCAGGCTCAGTGAAAAATGTATGACAAAGTAACGAGTGAAATTTTTGTAGAAGTGTCCACAATAAATGATGGCAACATTTTGCTCCATTTAGCCACAAAATATGCAAGTCAGTGATTTATTTCCATTTCACGTGGGTGATGATTTTCATTCAGAACAGTATACTCATTCATGAACTCTTCATTAACACTTAGAAAGCCATTCCTAATGAGTTGTTTACTTTATGAAGTTGTTCCCCATATTGTTTTTTTTTTAAGTGTTTTAATAAACCTTTATAAAGCTCATTAACTGTTCTGGCAAAATGTGAGCTAGTTATGTTTATATTTTTAGTGCAAGACCATGTAAAACGTTTATTTTTTGGTCATATGGAATTCATCTATCATGAATAAATGGTTCTAGCCAAAAATGACAGGGCTTGGACATCCACAAGTGAAGCAGACACCATATCTCAGACTGAGAAAACTGAGAAACCCAAGTCTAAGCTGAAATTAAGAAGATACAGCAGTGAGTAGCTAATGCTGGCTTCACATGCCCCACAACTTCGAATTAGCAATTACTGAGCTGTGCTGTGTGCTCAGAGATCTTGTCAGGAAGCTTTGAAGCTAAACAATTTACTTGCTTTGACAAGAACTGGGTAGTGCCTTACAATATGTCATTGATTAAATGCAATACTTTTCAGCGCTCTGTGAAACTTTCAACTGTAGCTGCAAAAGAGAAACATTTGTAGACAGAAAATGGATGGGTCAGTTGGTCTTGGGTCAGGATCGTGCTATCTGAGGAGCAATTAATGAGAACATTCATGCCAGCTGTGTGAACAAAGGTGTTACCATGGTATCCCCTACTGTAGACAGAGCTGTCCTCTGCACAATCAAAGCTTCATAGAAGCGTAAAGGCCTGACTTCGCATTGGCAATGAGGCTTTAAGATGAAGAGCATTACTAGGGATTTTGAGGCGTAAGCTAAATATCAATGTTACTAATAATGCCTCCTTCATGGAAATCTGCTCAGCACTGATTGCATCGTATTATCAGCGAGTAAACATGGCCTCTCTGTACCCTGCTTATCTTATGGCAGGGTCGAAAGGGCAAGCAGCCTGCACAACCTCTCAATTCATCATAAGTGAACATTGTGTTTATCTTTAAATAGCAAGGTCTTTACAGCATGTTCTGGTTTTTGTCTTGAAATATTCTCTGACTGACAACGCACAGAATAACTAGGCCACGAAACTGATGAAAAACGATAGATCCCACATCAAACTTGTCAGATTGCATGATGCTCAGACTTCTTTTGCAATCCTCATAGTTCTGTTTGCATTAGATGTTCTGCCGAAATGTTCAAAAAGCTGATCGAAATACTGGTGAACCAGGCTCAGTGAAAAATGTATGACAAAATTACAAGGGAAAGTTTTACAGAAGTGTCCACAATAAATGAAGGCAAAGTTTCGCTCCATTTAGCCACTCAAAATATGCAAGTCAGAGATTTATTTCCATTTCACGTGGGACATGATTTTCATTCAGAACAGTATGCTCATTCATGAACCCTTCATTAACACTCAGAAAGCCATTCCTAATGAGTTGTTTACTTTATGAAGTTGTTCCCCATATTAAAGAGTCTGACCTTTCCACAATCCCTCCTGACACTCTTTCTTTTCTCTCCTCTCTCTCTCTCTCTCTCTCTTTGCCTGTGAATGAGATGGTGGGAGTATAAGGCAGCTGTCAGATTTTGACGCTGACCTACTTCAGCTGAGCGTTAATCTGCGCTGGGCTCTAGACCTCCTTTTAATGGCCGCTATCAACACACACGCGCACACACACACACACACACACACACACACACACACACACACACACACACACACACACACACACACACACAAACACACACAAACACACACACACTGCTATAGTCTTCAGCATCTCACCCACACTTTCTTTATCTTTTTCTGTTTTTATCTGTCTTTCTTTCAGTGTCTCTCTTCTTCTATCTCTCCCCTTCTTTCTGTATCTCACACCTTCTGTCTGCACATCTCTCTTGTTCTGTATCTGTCTCTCTCCTTCTGTTTATATCTCTCTCCTGTCTATATATCTCTCATTCTGTCAGTGTCTCTCTTCTTCTCTCTGTATCTCTCTCTCCTTCTGTCCATCTCTCTCTCTCTCTTTCTCTTCTTCTATCTGTATCGCTCTTCTCTTTTTTTCGCTCCTTAGGTCTGCATCTCTCTTCTCTTCTGTCTATAACACTCAGCTTCTGTCTGTATCTCTCTCTCTCTTCTTGTCTTTCTTTCTCTCATTCTCTCTGTATCTCTTCTCTTCTCTCTGTATCTCTCTCTCCTGTCTGTCTCTCTTTCTCCTTCTGTACATACATATATATCTTCTTCTGTTTGTATCTCTCTCTTCTTTTGCCTATATTTCTCTCCTCCTGTCTGTATCTCCTCTTCTGTCTTGTTTTCTCGCCTTCTGTCTGTATCTCTCCTTCTGTTTGTATCTCTCCTTCTGTCTGTATCTCTCCTTCTGTCTGTATCTCTCCTTCTGTTTGTATCTCTCCTTCTCTCTGTATCTCTCCTTCTGTTTGTATCTCTCCATCTGTTTGTATCTTCTATGTATCTTTCCTTCTGTCTGTATTTCTCTCTCATTCTGTCTTTCTCCTTCTGTCTATATTTCTCTCATTCTCTTCTCTATATCTCTGCTACCTCCTGTCTGTATATGTTTTTGTGTATCTCTATCTCTCATTCTCCTTCTCTGTCTGTATTTCTTTCCTTCTTTGTCTTTGTATACCTATTGACTGCATTTCTCTCTCTCTGTATCTGTATAACTATTTCTCTTTCATTCTGTCTGTATCTCTCTCTCTCTGTCTCTGTCATTCTCTCTCTCTCTCACACACACACACACACACACACACACACACACACAATCAGTCAGTTCTCCGCCAGCTACACATCAAAGTGGACAGCAGGAGCCAGACTGTGATCCTGAGGGAGAGCGAGAGAAGGAGGGAGGGACTTCAGAATAAAACATTATAAATCTAGGTTACTGGCACACATGCATATTTCTTACGTGGCCTTCTTTTATTTATTTATTTATTTTTGTTAGTGATACACTGTGTTGTGCCAGTGTGTCTGATATTGTCTGGACCATCTCTGTAAATAAACAACAAGTGGAAATTGTTTTGTGCTGTTCTTTCTACAGATTCATGCATGTTGATTTGTCTGTCTTGGTATGACTGTACAGCCTGAGCGCTCAGTTTATGCAAGTAAAGTGCAAAATGTTGTTCTTCAGCTTAAGTTATATGGCTAACTGAGAAATCCTTTCTTGGAAACCCCTGAATGTAAATAAGTGAGAAATAGTGGTGCAAAATGTGTGATAATGCAGCTGCAGTATGTGAGCACAGTCCACATTATAATTTCACAAAATCTATTTTCTATTAGCTGGGGTAAAACAACACCCCTGAAAATGTATTTCCAGCGCTCTCTCTTCTTCACTGAACTTTTGTTTCCTGATTTGTCTTGAGTGTGTTGACTACTGTATTATTTCACTGCCTCTTTTAAGCCCTGCACCTAAAGAGAGCTATTAGTGGGAAGGACTAATCACAGTTTACATGATAATCTGCAGTCTTAGTGAATCAAACATACATTCAGATGCATTGTGAGCATGCATTGCAATCTCATTAATGCACATTTGCACAGCTGTTGTACTCATGCATATGTATATTTGGTGCAGTGTGATTAGGATTATAGACATAAGGATTATATACCTCTTCACTGCTGTTACTGAACAGTTTACTTTCAGTTTAAGTTGTTTTCATTTTTCTAATGCGCTCAGGGTTGCCAGAGGGAAAAATTGAGGTTCAGTTTCAGAATCCAGCAAAGAACATATTCAGTCTTTCAATATCCTATTTTTGTAGCTTATCCAAGGTCTCCTCCCTGTAGGTAATTAAGGAGGAAAGCAAGTTGAGCATAGATTTGGCCTCATCTATTAAAGCTGCCAGCAGACATTTAAAAGTAAATTGGTTTGCCTGTTGACATTTGGATGCTTCCCACCTGTCTCTCTCTCTCTCTCTCTCTCTCTCTCTCCCACTAGCACTCTCTCTCTGTCTCAGTCCTTGTTTCTTTTCTGCAAGTGTTCTTGTAATTCAGATAAGTAACTCATGACTAATTTTACTTGAAAGAGCTCTGAAATATTTAACATCCAAGACATGCTGTTAAGATATTGTACATGAGTCAGGCGAATCAATAACCAGCAGCTACAAATGGAACCACCAACCTTGAACAACATAAAACAGCACTTCTGGCTGTTAGTCAGGGCTTCTGTAAGCATGTTTTGATATGTAAAAAGTCAGTTTCTCAGGCATAGATAAGCCTAGCATGTCAATGGTAATGGTGATTCACCACTGAAAAATATCTTGCCTTCAGTAAAAATAATAGTGTTTTAACCAAAACCTTCTAACTGCAGACACAAACATTCACCCAACTGGTAGGAACAGTCTCTTTTTCTCATAACTCCTTGGGATGTATTCAAATGAGGGTGCTCCTGATTGGACACCATGCTATACGCATAGCTGCAATGTTCGTTGCTAGCATTGTGGCAAAACAAACCAAAGGCGAAAAGGCTGAATGGATTAACATAGGTAAATGGTTGCCACATAACAAGACTTGCATGTTCTGTCCCACTTGACAATAGGATTTCAGTCTGACTATAACCAGAGATTAATTTGATCAGGTGTAAACCAGGTTTTAAGCCTATTTGCAAATTAGTCAACAGTACGTATACAATATTTTTTCATTAGGGGTGATTATTATTAGACTGGTGTCTTTATGTGAAATCAGGTAAAACGAAACTGATGTTTTTTTTTTCAGACTTTCAGAAAATGATGAAGTGTGGAATTTGTCGCTTTGCCTGAGGTGCCTGATTGGTATGTTCCAGCCCTGTCTGTATAGATAACATTAAAGTGTCTGAGCTGTAGAATGTGTAAGCTCGCTGCTTTCATTAACAGCCCAGCTGAGTCCAGACTGTGGGTTATTGCTTTGAGCTGATATGAGGTCGGCCAGTAATGGGGCTAAAACTCACTCAGAGTAAGTTTTGGGGCTCAGCAACACAGAGTGAAATGGAGTGTTGGGTGCAGTGGTGTTAGAGGAAGTCTTTCATGAGAAATGCAATAAAATGCTTTGATGGAGAGAGGAGAGGACAGCGCAGGCCAGTTACCGCTCTATAAAGAGATTTCCCACACTGAGAATTTCATCTTCTGCTGACATGCATTGCTTTCAGAGATACATCATTTTTGTGTGGATCTTGGGGCCAGTTTGGATGGGCTTTATTGCACAGTTAACATGAGAGTACAAATGCCATGTTTTCCTCTAGTGGTAACATCCATCTTGGATGAGCCAATCATAAGTGTGGACAGTGGATTCATTGTGACCTGATCACTCAACCAGGTTTCAGAGGTGGTCAAAAACACATACTAAATCCCTGATGTGTCCCCAGCAGCAACGAATGAGTTCTTATTCAACTGCATCATCACTGTAGAGACAAAAATAGTCTTCTCTTTTGTAGGTTTTTGTTGCATTAGTAGTTCATGTGATCTAAAGGCTTATAACAGCCCTTACATGTTCACAGACAATGACTCATGGTCCTTTTTTGTCTAACAACAGATGTAGCCCGAACTTGATGTAGGATCATGGGATGTGCAGAGTACCCTTCCCCCAGTCATAAAATAAGATTACAAGTGAAAACTTGAGACCCTTTGAGACACATGGAAATGCCAGGTGGAAATGGCAATACATCTAGCTGTCCATAAATGATCAGATCATTTGAGATAGGTGTGAATGCAGGTTTACATAGTTATAGTTGTAATCAGATCATTTGACACAGATGTTAATACCAAGTGTAAACAGGGCCATAACAGAGTAGGGTCCTCCTTAATCAGCAAAACACTTCGATTGCTAGTATTGTGGTAAGGGTTATATTTTCACATCTCTGTTGACTTTTTTGAAGTTCAGTAGCAACAGAAAGTGTTTTTTTTTCTATCAGAATCATTGTGCTGTTATGTAAATGATGTCTGTTCTGATTGGCTGTTCTGTATTGTGCCTTATTCAGAAAGTAGTCTGGGTATCACTTTATTTTGAGTGGTCCTTTGTAGATGATTAATACATTCTTAACAGAGTATCTGTAACACATCACAACATATCACTGAAGTAGCACTAGTGCAGTATCTGAATATATTGGGACAAATACATTGTTACACAGTTAATGCTGTACTTACAATAAGTAAATCTATTAGTGATATGTTAGTAGACTTTATGTGGTACTTCCATTGCACAAACCCTAACCTTACCCACCCTTACCCCAAGCCTAATCCTACCTCTAACCTTAACATCAACCCAAAGCCTAATCCTAACCCTCACACTGGCCCTAATCCTAATCCTAACCTTAACCTCAACCCAAAACCTAACTCTAACCCTTATCTTGGCCCTAATTCTAACCCTTAGCCTGGCCCTAATCCTAACCACACAGTATCCTTAACCAAAACCTAATTCAGTTAAGCTCCAGTTACAGAACAGGGTCAGCAGCATGTCTATAACAACTTTTTGGGGATGTTGAGATGGTCTGTATTATAGCTGTTAGGTGTTCAGTGTCCTATCAGGTTTAACATCTACAGCTATGAAGCTGGACATTAAAATAAAATGAAAAACAACTGAATTCAGCAGATTATAAACACATTTATGCATTTAGTCTCTTAATAATGCATTTAGTCTCTTGATAATCCCTTGAATGTATTCACTGTTGCTACATAGTTTATATAATGGGCTGTCTTCTGCAGCTTAGCCTCCATATACAAAATCTATGGACGAATGTCTCTTGGCTGGATACTTTCAGTGACAGTTTGCTGAAAAGTATCCTGTCAAACTATTGACGATACCGAGGTGTGAAAATCTTTGAGACACTGCTGTGTTTAAAACACCCATACCTGAATAATATCTAGTCAAGACTAATCATGAGGTTAGAAACTGAACAGTGATGACTGCAGTTGGGGGTGCCTGACAGAATGTGCATAGCAAAGAAGGGTCTGTAATTGTATAGTTGTATGAAAAGGTTGCTGTGTTCATTTTCTAGGTGAAAATATGTTTGCATTCTCTACTAAGGACATCTGCACATGTTAATGCACAACTACTGTTTACTTTATGAATGTAACATATTGGGGAAAAATAAAAATGTTTTTCCAAGATATTAAACTCAGTAAGAAAATAGAAATTATGACATTATGCCATATTTAAGTTTGTTACATATGGAGGACGTGTTAACTTACATTCACTTAAAAAAATCAACAAAACGTCATTTAAGTGGGGACATTCAAGCTTTTGTATGCAACTGTACACAGTAACCATTTAAGTAGGTGGACCTCATAAAGTGGCCAGTAGGTGGACATATAAGATAGGTGCTTCAAATAATGTTAGTAGTGATTGTAGTTTCATAAACCACATAAGCTCTTTCAACAGAACTTTTCTTTATTTAGGTCTCATATATATATATATATATATATATATATATATATATATATATATATATATATATATATATATATATATATATATAATTCTGTAAGAACTGAATGTGGTGACATACATACTGACTGTGACCCACATCGCTAAATGGGCTAATCATTGGCACAGACGGCCTCAGTGATGTATGCCTTTTTTATAGAGGGAATCTGAGCTGAAGGCTTGTCCACTCCCCCTCTTGCAGAGAGACAGAGAGAGAGAGAGAGAGAGAGGGAGAGACAGAGAGAGAGAGAGAGGGAGAGAGAGACGCAACCAACATCCTCTTACACATCCTCTGGATTACACGCTCACCCAAAATCACATTTTCTGCTCTGTTCTCAGAGAGAGAGAGAGAGAGAGAGAGAGAGAGAGAGAGAGAGAGAAGGCAGAGATGGGGAATGGTGGTAGGGGGTGAGTGTGGATATAAAAGATTTACATTTTCTTACTAAAAATGATAAATCCCTTGGAGGGGAAAAAACCTTAGAGAAGCACTGGGTCAGTGTGGGTCCCAGAGGTTTACCCCTCTAGGGTATGTGTGTAGGTGAGTAAGTGTGAGCATCTCTGTGGTTTCTTGAAATCCAAGTCATTTACAATCTTCAGACAAAACTTATAAACATAGCCTCAAATACACTGTAGTGTGCTGTATACATTGTCTATGGAATCTGATTGAACCTCAGTTTAGGAGTAATGTCGTGGAGTAGTGAATTTGATGGACTTCATAATCCACAAGCAAAACCACCCCAGAGAGGAATCACTAGGTGAATAATGTAACTTCCAGGCCTTCTGGGTCTACCTGTATCACAATTATTGCAAAACAAATTAGTTTTCCATGAGCTGTGCTTGTTTATAACAGGTTGAGATTTTTTGCAACAGTGTGAATTTGACTAATAAAGCCCCTCCTAGTACAGGATTCTGCAAGCATGGCTTTAGGGCCCTGTTTCAATACTTTAAAAAAATCCCATGCCTACCTCGACTCATCACTTGGACACCTGTCACATCTATCCACTTGTGGCAGGTTAGGCTGTTACAAACTGTTTTTTGAGTAGTTTGAACAACATAACTTTCTAACAATTGCTTTGTCTGGCTACAAACTTTAACTATTTTAAAGTATTTGCTATAGCTTATAAACAATTTTGTCTGCCATTAGTTTTGGTCTGAAAAGGGAAATGAGTCAAGTCACAATGAATCCTTAAGATGGTAGTGCAGATTTCCCCCAAAGGGAAATGTTGAGGCCAAGTGGATGAGGACTCATTATAACCAGTAATGAAAAGGGCAGTGGTACTCTGTTGCCCAGCCCTACCCAGCAAAACACGTTTGGCAGTCCATGACTGAACTAATGTAATCAAATAAAATTTAATTCTGAGTCTTTTCCTCGTTTACCAGATTCAAAACCTGAGGAGTTTTCTTACCCACATATACTGAAATTCAGTCTGTACCATTAGAGTGGCAGCAATGCAAAGAAGTTGAAGAGAGTAATTAAAAAGCTGACATTTTCTCAACTTCATGCCAACTGTGGGTATAATTTACTGGATGGTGGCCAATCAGATTGTTAGAAGTGTGGTTTACTGTTTCATTACATTACAAGCGTTGAGAAAATGAAGGAGTTTAGCAGGTTATTACATAGGATGAAATGTTTCAAAACAATATTAGACCTTTTCTCAGAAGTGTTTCATTAGAGCATAGAACTAGCCTGAACTCTTTTTTTTTCTGCTTTTATTTTTACTCTGGAAAGCTAACCTTGCCTGAATTACATGACATGTCCACAAAATAGACAGTGGTTTAAGTATCACTTTGCTGTAATGTGAATTAATGTGAATGAACATCTGACCTCGCTTTTCACACCACAGTTGTACCTTATGAAAGCAGTATACTCCATATTTTGTAGAAATTAGGATTTTAGTATTGTGTTTGTGTTTCTTTTTTTCGTGAGGTGATGTGAGGATGGTCCTGTGTGTGTGGTATTTCTCCAGAATCTCAGAGACTGAAGGTCAGCTCATTAAGTATCAGGGAAATGCCAAAATAATTTCCCCCGTCTCATGAATCTTGATATGTGTACAGAGAGAGTCAAAGGATTCCAGCATAAACAAATCTTCAAGGTTGGCTGGTGCTGGAATATTTTAAGTTTGGAAAAAGTGACTCGGATTCATGGCTGAAGATGAAATGCCCTTGAACTTACAACTAAAAGTCTTTCAATCCCAGGCTGCCTTATCTAGTAAGATGTAATTAAAAGAACATGGGACAAGCCAACAAGTTCTCTCCCTCCTGATTAGTTTACCTGTGTTGTTTTTGTACAGAACACAAGGAGAATATGACCAACTAGCAAACTCTGGGGGAACTGCATGCATGTTATAAAGCCTATGGAGCATACGGCTGGATACTCTCCAGTGACCAGTGTGTCCTGTACTCTGTATGTGAGCCAGTGTTCTGACTGGCTTTGCTTTTGTCATAAGACAAGTTTGTGACTGTACAAGGACAAATGAGTAATAAAGAGTCCTCTCTCACAAGGGCTGATGAGAGACCAGGCTGCAGCGAGGCACTCTGTCTATTCACCTGATCAATGCAGTCACCTTACTCAGACACACACATACACTCCTAATGTCCTAAAAGACAAAGTCTGCTGTATTTTTGATTATGTATAATAAAAAATCAGTGTAGAAGGACTTTGCATACAGATGAAGTGCAAGACAAGCTGCTTTCAACATTTTCTGAACGTCAGTTCCAAAAAAAAAAAAACAGAACGCAGCACATCATTTGAAAGCAAACCTTTTGCTATTCATCAGTTATTCAAATCTCCAACTGTACAGCCGAGCAGGGCCTTTGGATAGATTTTAAAATGTGCCCCACATTTTCAATGGTAGACAGCTTTGGACTGGACTGCAGGCAGCCCAATCTAGCATCTGCACTCTGACTTTACCCATTGTAATATGTAGAATAAGGGTTGATGTTGTCGTGCTGAAGTGAGAATGGACGTCCTTGAAAGCATGGCCTTCTAGAAAGTAGCATATGTCGCTTAAAAATGTTTATATATCTTTCAGAATTAATGCCTTCACAGATGCTTAAGTTAACAATGCCATGGGCACTAATACACCTAAATACCATCATCCTGGATTTTTAACTGTACGCTGGTAACAATCAAGTCTTTTTCTTTTTTGGCCCAGAGAACACGATGTCCACTACTTCCATAAACAATCTCAAGGCTGACTATTTAAACCACAATACCCATTTCCACTGTGCATGAGTCCATTTCAGATGAGCTTGAGCCCAGGGAATTGCATTTCTGGACAGTTCAGTCTTATTCTATTTGTGAATGCAGTTTCTCAAAGTATTACCAAGCCCATGAGGGATCTCCATCACATAAACATGCCAGTTTTTCATGTGGTGCTGTCTGAGGGGTTAAAGGTTGCAGGCTTTCGGATGTTGTTTTTGGCCTTACACAAAGAACTTTCTCCAGATTACCCAAATCTTTCGATATTATGATGCACTACAGAGGATCAAATACCTAAAATCCTTGTGGTGTAGGCCTTTTCTCATAGTTCTTTGTATACTTAAACATGATTGAATCACCTGTTTAGGATATTTTTGAATCCCAGTAATAATGTTTCAACTAAAAGGCAAGGTGAATATCCTTTTTTACTGTAAGGTATTTTTTTTCTCTTGCTTTGTTGAAAATAAACTGTGAAAATCAATCATTACTGACAAAGTTTCAAAACAGGGCAACGTGTCCTGAAACTTTTGACAGGCAATGTTTATTTCTTACAGGATTGAAGAGTTCTTGGGGAAAACAAAATATGTTCAGAGTGGAAGTCTGTAAAAGAGCAAATGAATGCCCTCCATAATTCAATACCAGGACATAGGCCCAGTAGGCCTGTTACTCAGCTCCCAGGCTGGAGAGCTGTAGCACGGCCTACTTTACTGTTTTGTCCAGCTCCAAAGTGCTCATGAAAAGACTTATGAGTGATTAGCTAATGAAGTGTGGTGGTACAACAAGAAGGACATTAAACTGTGCTTGGCTGAATAACAATGCCCTTTGGTGCTGGTCATTAATCATAATACCTAAAGGAATTATGACTATTGTAAAATAAAAGGGAAAAGTTCTGTCAGACCAACCACTGCTGGTCATTCCAATCATCTCCCTCCTTTCATACAATTCAGTGCCATTACTACAGAAAACAGCAATAAAACTGTGGATGGGGAAGAAATTCAGATACTTTCATCCAATTTCTTTCTTTCAAATTTTCCAGCCACCTGAAAATATGGGCAATGATGCACTCTGAGCATGTCTTGACAGGCCAGATATTACCTCCAAATGTGTATTGTTAGGACAGAAGAAGAGAAAAGATGAAAACAGGATGAGAGCATGGTGTGAAAAGGGAGCTAAATATCAAATCTGATGGGGGGAAGTTTTGCCAGCATATTGGAACCAATTCTAAGTATTGGCAGTGTGCCACAGGTAGAATGTAATATGGCAGGTATATACTATTTTTTAAGATATTTTCACAATACAGAAGGTTTACATAGTTTGTTAAGATGAAATGGAGATAATGCACAAGCACAACAACATTTTAAAATGCTGAACAAAACTAGTACTTTTTTAACATTACAATTAACATTTCATATGCAGCTATACATCCAATTAAATATCCTGATGCATCATCAGGATAAAAAAACCCTCAATTTCCTGACAAAACACAGAAACCTTGAACAGCTACGCCATGTAGAAACCCCTCTAACCCCTTAAGTATTCAGTTGTTTAGTGTTCTTTATGCACCGTCAATACTCACAAATTCCTCTGAAAAGCTCATTATGACTTAATTTACGGCAACGGATATCAGAAAACCTCTAATAATTTTGCTTTTTGCCTGTCAAAATCATTTAAAGCCATCAAATAATGCACGGTAAATAAATGATATAACAAATCAAAATTTCACAGTGTACTTGAAGGCTGCCAACATGTGAACTTTATAATACATGCATAAGTTTTGAATAATGCATTTATAAAGCAATAGCTTATACCAGCCGTTGGATGATAATGTAAGATGTTTTATAAACTAAAAGATCCTGCACTGACATGACGTTTACATAATTTATAACACTGTTAGGAAGCATCATTCTTTAGTAATGGAACTTGTAAGGCAGTGGCCTAGTAAAGGTAAAGTAGCATATTCCAACTTGAGTAGAATTGAATTGTACAGTTTTGTTAAGGAGATCTGTGTGGCTGCATACTTGAAAAAGCAACTCTGTTCTTCACGTCTGCAGCCACAAAGATCTCCTTATTACAAATAATTCTTCACAATTACACATAATACCTATATTATACAAAGTAATTCATAAGAACTAATGGCTGGGCAGCAAGAGCCAACTTTGAAAGGGGTGGCATGTTTCACACAGTAGACACTACATCTATGACAGCAACTGACTTTCTGCATTTCTCAATCTATTAGCTAGAATAACTTGAAGTACTGTCTTTTGCTTCATGGCTGAGCTGTTGCTGCTCCTAGACCAGGGTCCAACCCAAATTTTAAGATGAGCCATTTTGTCCAATCAACAAAAAACAAACCACTTGGGAGCCACAACACTGTATGTCCATTTTACCATCTTGTCTGTAAATATGTGTCAGTATGGACCAATGTATCAATGTAAGCTAAAAAACATAATATAAACAAAAATGCAGACTTACTTTGCTCTAGTTCGAGCTTTAGCTCAGCTATAGTTGCTTTTCTCTCATCTCCAGCGGGAAACATTTCCTTTCAGGAAACCAACTGCTGCACCATTTAAGGTGGAACAGGAGAATTCGAATGAGAAATTGACTTGAGCTTAGCAAATTGTTAGTGTTTAACAGTGTCTCTTTGTAGATTAAATGTGTCAGGAAACCAGCTGGAGTGATTATAAGTGCAAAAAAGTCAGTTCATCTCCAAATTATCGATGTTCGTCTTAAATCTTTCGCTTTGCCCTTTCATTAGCTACTAGCTAGGTGAGACTTTTGTCTGTGTTGTTATGGTGACGATAGTCTGCGCACCAATCTTCAGGATTAAAGGGTAAATAAGCAGTTATATGATGACTGCGTTTCTAGCATTTAAGACCATTTATTGTTAATCTGTGTTAGAACAATCACCAGAGCTTTATTACACTGCAAAGGAGGATTATTTTATTTTTATTTATTTTAAAAATGTAGGTAAAAATAGACATTTCCATTCCTAGACACTTCCATTTCACAATAGTATGATTAACAGTTGACAGAGGCAGATCTAGTACAGCAGACATTTTACAAACTAACTTGTGGCAAAGATGTACTTAACTAAGTTTTAAGTTCTATTTTTTACCATTCCATTACTTTTTTTTTACCATTCCAATGATGTCGGCAGATTAATGACATGGTCTTGACACACTCTTGGGGCACCAGGATGATAAATGTTAAAAAAAATGTATATAATAAATTGATTCATAGGCATCAGATTCACTATTTATATTGATGGTGAGACAAAAATTTAAGAAGAAGCATTTAGCCTTTAGCAAGCGCTGTATATTCAAACTAAATAAATACTAAACAAATATGTAGATTTGCTAACAAAGCATAGCGGCATGATTTTTTCTATTACTTTTGTTGTTTACTATGCTTTCTTTCTGCTCTTGGACTGCTTAACTTTACCAACAGTCGCAACATTTTAAACAGCGGCTTCTGTTCTTTATTCACAGCCAAAGCTTAGCACAGTCTCCAGTACCTCTGTGTTCTCTCTCTAGGAAAGGGAAAAAAGGGTGAAAGAGAGGAAATGGAAACGGAGACAGAAGAACAAAGAGGCAGGTATTGTCTGTGCTGGCAGTGAGCGAGATCCATGAGTAGAGGTATGGGCTTCATCCAGAGTGTACGTTTCTGTGTGTTGCATCATGCATGCCATCTCAGACCTCTTAGTGCATCAGCATCCATCAACACAAGCAAAGTCAGTCTGAGTGGAGTATCTACACTGTTTAGGTACTTATGTAATCTGATGTGTTAGGTCTCACATCTAATTGAATGCTAATGGCTGTATGTGGACAGCATAGTGTTAATATAATTTTATCTTTTTTTTTCTTTTTCTTTTTTTTTTTTGCCTAACAGCAACCGATCAACAGACACCAAGGATGCTATTTTGAGAAGTGAAGGGTGAGGGTGGCCACTATGTAGTCATAGCTGTAAACCATGAAAACAGGTTTAACCCTCCAGACCATATAGCGGTGCTGTCTACGTCAGATGGGCTTTTAGGAGTCAATTGTGTTATAATGTTATTTTTGTCATCTAAATTATGTCAGAAATATCACAAGCCAGATTTCTCTCCAATTGCCTGAAAAATGTGGCCTTTGACAGGAAGGGAAGATTTGACTGACATGCAAAGTGACCAATCATAGACAATGACCTGTCAGTGTGTACCGGTTGGAGGAGTATAATGCCAAACTGAGCCAGGGTTATTATCATTAGTTAAAGATATTGCAAAAACAAAAATGTGTAGTGAAAAAAATGCTTTCATGCACTAACAAAAAACGATTTCCAAAAACTACTTCCAAACCTATACCATCTACAGCAACAAGTACAACAATAAAAAATAATTATGATGAAAAACTTTAGTTTTCATGCTTTGAGTGTACATACTAAGTGAAATAACTAAGCAAGCTTAGTTAAGCTTGTTATTTCAGGGCTAACTAAGCAAGCTTGTTATTTCAGAAAATAAAAAATAAAAGTAAACCTTTACGCTTAAAGTCAACTAAAACTCAACTAAATCTCATTTACTAGTTACTACATGCTACAAAGAAAACTTTTTTTTTCCATCCAGTCACTATATTGTACATTGTTCACTGCATGCAATGATTTGTTTCCCTTTAGCCAATCGGGAAAATTCAGATAGATGTGGCTTATCTTAACATACATTAATATGAGACAGTCCCTTTACTCCATTTAAGCCTAGCTGGGCAGCAAGAGCTAACTAAGGTGGGGAGGGGGGTTATTTGTGGCATGTTTCACCCACTGGAAGCTAAATTTATGACAGCAACACTCTTATGCTGTAGGAATTATCCAGCATTTTTCAACCTAATCTTTATCTGCCACCTCTGTAGCAGTCAGTTACCACAGGCAATATTTTCTCTGTCCTTAGAACAGAACAGAAAACTTTCACACTTTTCTACAGTAGCATCAACAGCATGAGGAACTTTAGTGCAGCAAGGCTAACAGTCAGAGGAGGATGGATGCTGTTGTCTGCCAGTTACTATTGGAAGTTTCACAAACATATACTGACAATAAATATTATTAGTGCAGTGGTTTCCATTGGTGCAGTCCTCAGGGCCCCCCAAATAGTCCACATTTTTCCTTCATCCCTGTGTTGTGGAGCTTGGAGCAAAAGTGAGAGGCCTTGAAAACCAGAATGGGAATCACTGTGTTAGTGGATTATCATCAGTTTATCCCAGCATGTAATTTTCAAGCACTTAGTAACAAAACAAAGCAAAGTAAATCATGTACACAACAATCTCTCTCTGTTTATGCATGCAAGCATAAAAAATGATACCGTCTTTTTGTTGATTTTTCTGGTGAGTATACATATTGTGCTGCATTCTAATCAGGGCTGTCTGGTCTTATCCACAAAGGGCCAATGTGGAGTTTAACTGAAGACCAAATGAATCAGTTTGCCCACTAACATAATTTGGTACTGACAATAGAATCAGCCTCACCAGTGCATTTCAGTAAGGTGTTAGAAATGGAAAACAGCTGTGGCAGCTCTATGTCAGGCTCTTCATTAGTCTCTGTAAAACTGCTAACAAAATATGTTAATGTCAGTTGCAAGCTTCTAACCTCCACAATTAATCTAGAACAGCCAAATTGTTTTCAAGTGAATCACCTTTACTTTAGCACTAACAGGGATGGTACAGGGATGGAAATTAACATTGTAGGTGTTTTTTCCTTGTTTTAAGTTTTAACATGTATGGTCCCAACTAAAGGTCTAGCTCTAATAATCATGGTTCGCCACTGATATTATGCCCATGTTAATACACTGGTCTTGTGTGTGTGAGCATGTATGAGTGGGCAGGATTTCACATGCCGGCACTTCCTACTATGTTGTAATGATACAAAGCACAAAGCCACATTTAATTGAATTTGAAATAGCAAAATGGTTTATATCTTATACGTTAGGAAGACACTTAGGTCTTTCATTATTGCAGTAGGGGTTCTCAACATGACAGCATGACAGCAAGCCTTTGGTGTGCGGAGGGGGTAGGGGACTGAAGGAGAGAAGTGGGAGGGATGGAGAATAAGAGAGAAGGGATGCAGAGAGAAGATAACATTTATCAGATAATCCACTGCAACCCTGAACCTGCTACCTACACATGCAAACAGATAGAGGTGAGAGAGAGAGAGAGAGAGAGAGAGAGAGAGAGAGAGAGAGAGAGAGAGAGAAAGAGACAGACAGACAGAGAAAGATGGGGGGGTCAATATAGATCTCCTACGCCCTCAAAGTGAAAGGCAGAAGTGGAGAGAGAGAGAGAGAGAGAGGGAGATAGAGACAGAGAAAGATGGGGGGGTCATTATAGATCTCCTACGCCCTCAAAGTGAAAGACAGAAGTGGAGAGAGAGAGAGAGAGAGAGAGAGAGAGACAGAGAGAAGAATGCATGTGTAAGAGGAAGAGTATAGATGCATGCAAAACAGCATGTAGGAGTCTACTTTGTCACTGTCTTTCTCTGTTGTTCTTTACATAACAGCTCTACATTTCCATTTGCTGCAAGCTCCAGCTCCACAGGAACTGCAAGAAAGAAGAGAGAATATGAGGGATGAGGAGTAGTGAGGGAGAGAAGAGAAAGAGTGAGACAGTGCTGAGGAGGAGACAGTGAAGAGTTGAGGTAGAGATTCAGTTTAGTTTCTGCAGCAGCTAAGAGGTCTCACTTCAACCAAGAGTGTCATTCTACCAAAAGGGAACAGTATGCATCCATAATATTAGGACAGCGGTTAAACATTTAAAGCAAAATTCTGTGTAAGTAAATGGTGAAGATGTTCTACTGTAGAGAAACGTACAGAGTCAGAATTGTTCACAGTGGTGGTAATAGGAACCAGATGTGTGAAGAATTTAATAGCTGTAAAAACTACCTCACATAAAGCTATCAAACACAGTTCTGAATATTCTGCTTGAGATATTGAGCTGTAATCCCGCATTTTCTTTTACCTGAGATAAATTAAGTCTGTTGTACATAAAACTCATTATATCCCACATATTACTCAAGAATTTTAAGTTAAGGGAATGTTTTTGATTATTTTGGGCACTCAAGCGGCTTTTTTGAGTTTAGATTATTACTATTTAGTTTAGTCTGCTTTGAAACCCCACATTCAAAAAAATATGACATTTCTGTTGGTTTTAATTGTTTCATCCTCATTAAGTTGCTGAACAAATGTGTTAAACTGAGTGATGCTAAATAAGCTGTAAAATACAGCTACATATGTGTTTTGTTGGCATGATCTCATTGGATAAAACAGATATTTGTTTCCCATTGGCTCCTGGCTCCATCAATTTGCATACTGGGTGTTTGCGTATTGGGTGTTTCCATTTGTTTTACTTACTGTCAGTGAGCGTTTGTTTTACACACACACACACACACACACACACACACACACACACACACACACACATATATATATATAAATATATATATATATATATATATATATATATATATATATATATATATATATATATATATATATATATATATATATATATGATATGCTGTATTCAGTTGCCTGACACTGTCTTGGCTAAGAGTGAAGGTCATCAGTCTCTTCGCTGATGAGTGGACGTTTGTATTGGTTAGTGACTGTATTCACAGTAAAGGGTCACCCTTTGGTGTTTGGCAAAGTGGTTAATATAATTTAATTAGAAATATAATCTCAATTGCCCAGTGAAACATGTAGTTAAATTGCAATTTCAAGATGTTAAATTAAAATAATTATAATTAATGAGTTGCACAAAAATGTGCTTATGTTAGCGTCACACAAAAACTACAGTTATTCTAAATCAAGTTTTCATTACATATTACTTAATTTTTTAAGGCTTACGGTTTTTAAGGCAACCGGTTGCCTCAATTTTTTAAGTATATTCAACTTATCCAGGCTTACTTTGTGCTTTTCATTAGTTTTGAGATCAGGTTTAGGCCTAAAACACTTTTTAATCCTTTCATGCTGTAGGAGCACATGCATGCAGGGTGTTCTACAGCGGATTTAAAGATTTACCAATATTTTCAGCATTATATATAAAAACTGCCCCTGCTCCTCCATGTTGAGAGAAGCTAGTTGAGGTGGTTCGGGCATCTGGTAAGGATGGCCTCTGGAATGCCTCTCTAGGGAGGTGTTCCAGACATGTCCGACAGGGAAGAGACCCCAGGGAAGACCCAGGACATGTTGGAGGGATTATATCTCTCGACTGTCTTGGGAACGCCTCGATATCCCTCCAGAAGAGCTGGAGGAGGTGGCAGGGAAGACGGAGGCCTGGGCCTCTTTGCTTAGGCTGCTGCCACCGCGACCTGGACTTGGATAAGCGGTTGAGGATGGATGGATGAATGGATATATAAAAACTCAGAAAACGTGTAGGTTAACTATCCATTGTTGATAGTAAATTAAATGGCAATGAACATTGCAACCCCTGGTCTTGATAAACCCCTGAAGCTTTAATAATACCCACATATTAGAATTACTTAATTTAATCTGATAAAGAAGATCCTCCTTTTGGAAGGGGTGGTTAAACTAAACATATCAACCCCCTAAACATGTAACACTTCAGAAAAAAAAGTGCTAAACTGTTGTTGGGGCCGTACCCCTCTTGTCACTGGGGTGACACCCTAATTGTATGTCTTCGGTAACAGTAGACAGGGAAATTAATCGTACCATAATCGGCTACCAACTGTCGACATTCCAGGCTTTTCATTTTATTGTTCTGTTTTAAAACATTATGTCATGAAATGGTAGAAATGTGTACCTTTCCCTGAGAAAAATGTATTTAAGGTACACAGTTGAACCTTAAAATCACTGATGTACCTTTGAGGGTAAATTTACATTGTTTAGATGTTTGGATGTCCTGTTTTACATGTTTTGTTGGTTTTCTAAGTGAAAATAAGTAAATACATGTAACGGTTGGCTCCTCCCACTAATCCATGTGCCCCTTTGTTTTGATTTTCCATGTGCATTTGTTTTGGTTTTCTAGTCCTGCCTCCTCATTTCATTACTCCACCCCAAATTGTCTCCACCTGTGTTTGCACCTGTCCCTTGTTGCCCTTATGTATTTAAGCCCTGTGTTTTCCCCTGTCTGGTTACTGGTCTTTGTTTGAATCTGTCTGTGTTCGGATGTTTATGTTCATTTTGTCATGTCTGTCTCTCCTGATCTCCGTTTTGGCTGTTTGAACCTGGACCGTTCAGACTATGACCCTGGATTTGCCCATAATAAAAGTCACTTATCTCAGCACATGCGTCTGCCTCCTCACTCCCCGTTACAATACATCAGAAGATACGCTTCTGCACATTTTAATGTGCAATTGTAATTTATTTGCTGAATGTAACATATTGGGAGAAAAATAAAAAATAAAATGCTGCCCGTGCAACAGTTAGGGAACGCTTTATATTTTATTTTATTTTTTCCCTCAGTATGTTAAACTCAGCAAATAAATAGAAATTTTACACTCAAGTTTGCAAATAAAGCCATATTTAAGTTGTCTCCTGTTGAGGATGTCAAACTTTATTTTCACTTCAAAATCAACAAAACATTTAATTTGACTAGAGGAGTTAAAACTTTTGCATTTTTCATTTTATCAGTTTAGTCAGAAACAAACTTTTGCAAATGTCCTGTTCTGCGCTCTGTGTTTGAGCCTTTGGAAATGAAATGCAGTTGCTGAATTGAAAAAAGGACCTAAAAAATTAGCAGCCTAACATCTTCAAAAGTTCAAAGAGTAACATGTCTTCATGCTTCTCACGTATCAATTTGTTGAAAATGGGCTACCCCTAGGCATCGCCCGAAAACAGCACTCTGTGGTTGGTTGCTTTGCATGTCAGTTAAACAGCTCTTTTCTGTTAAAGTAGGAGGTTTTTCCTCGACAAAAATGCACCAGACTCTGAGATGATATGCAGACGTCTGGCTTACGAGACATCTTTTTTTTCACAAGGTCAGAAACTGTCAATGCCTATGGATCGGCAACTTGCAGAGATGAAACCATCCTCACTCTGAACATGTTTTTGTTAATTTCATCTCTCTGTCTCACTCACTCACTGTCCTCACTTGCCCCCATCATTGCCTCAGTGTGTTATTCTCTCAACGTGTATTGACATTCATCAAATTCAGTGTCTGCATTTGTGAGGAGTACTATGTGTCCCAGTGTGTTGATGAAAGCTGAAATTTGTCAGAGGATAGACAGACATAATGGGAGCTGACCTTGACACTGTCATCAGTTTTTACATTTTTCACGTGTTTTTATGGAAATAAAGAGACCAGGTGGGAGGAAAATAAAACAGAGAAGTATTTCGCGTAGAGATATTCAGTCTCTGATGTCAAATCAAACAAAGCTATTCAGATGTTTTCTGTTGAAAGGAATGATTTAAAATGTGTTTGTCACAGTGAGAGCAAAAAGAAAGTTTTATAAACTTCCTGAAGCAAGTCTATTACATTTTATACCATATTTTGCATTTGTAAAACAGATTGCAATATGTATCTCAACCTAACAGTGATGCTGATGTGAGATGTCTGAAGACACTAGCAACACCACTATGCCTGATACACTCCTACCACCACCACACGCCACCATACCATTACTATGCTAGGCCATCCTCAACCCAAATAATATTTGGTCAAGATCAGTCCTGTGGTCGGAAATTGACCAATGCAAAATGACAGAGATGAGCATAGCCTGATGGGGCCACATGTGATCTCATAACAACAACATCTGGGGACAACCATGAGACATATTGGGCTAAAGTAGTTAGAAACATTAGGGTGGATGTCTAAACCAATCCTATGCTTTCTGAAAGTTGACCTCATCAATATTGTCCAAAAAATAAGCCTGTTGTCAGTTAATGTAAAATAGCACAAATGAAGAGTCTCCTGAAAACCGTTGCATGTGTTGCATATGTGGAAAATATTATACACAGTAAAAAAGAACATCCTCTTTTAATAGAAAAACAGCACTGTTAGCTAATAAAAGCATTTCGATTTTTAGACATTAAAAGAAGACATACTAGAAGAATATAGAGATGGATTTTACAGGGTGTGTACCTGTGTTTATGGAGGATTTTGCTACAACCAGTACTAAAAGTTTAACAAGTTGTCTACCGATATGTGTTCTTGTTACAAGATAGTATCTGGCCTGCAAAACTGTAGGGCTGATGGATGCAAGACAACAGATGTGCTACAATTTGTAATTGTACAGCTCTTAAATAAACTATAAGATAGATAGAGATTACAAATTGCTCAATGAGTGAGAGGTAGATTTATTAATAATGTGGAAGGCAGTCCAGCACCATGGAGGGCACTTATATAGCCAGAACAAGCTTTTTGGGGGTGGTGCTAAAAGCGGTTACCAAATCTTTGGTTCAGCTCCCTGGGACCTACACACAGATGTGTCACACTTGCCAGCACTCTTCAGCTTACTTAAACAGAGCTTTGGCCACAGTGGAGTGAGAAATGAAAAAGTCTCCTTATCCAGTCTGTGGATAAGCTGCTGCTTACAGTAATGTTTCCAAAGTGTCTACTTAGAGGACTGGTGTTGCGCATTGACAGATGTGAAATTCCAAAGACAGCTGACTGCTGAAAAATCTTTTGTCTGTAACAGTTGCCACTCATACTGCTTATGCACTGGAAGGGAGACTCCACTGGACTCTGGAACAGTGGAAACATATTCTGTGGAGCAATGAATCAAGCTTCTCTGTCTGGCAAATGCCAAGAGAATGTTACCTGCCTGACTACACTGTGCCAAGTGAAAAGTGTGGTGGAGGAGGGATAATGCTATGGGGTTTTTCAGGGGTGGTCTAGGCTCCTTAGTTTCAGTCAAGGGAAATCCTAATGGTTCAGCAGACCAAGACATTTTAGACAATTCTATGCTTCCAACTTTGTGGGAACCATTTGGGGAAGACCCTTTTCTGTTCCAGCATGACTGAGCCCCAGTGCACAAAACAAGGTCCATGAAAGCATGGCTGGATGGGTTTGGTACGAAAGAACTTGACTGGCCTGCACAAAGCCCTGACCTCAACCCCACCAAATGCTTTTGGGATGAATTTGAATGGAGATTGTGAGCCAGGCCCTCTCGACCTACATCAGACCTCACAAATGCTGTTCTGGATGAACGGTGCAGATGCAGTCTGAAATCTTGTAGATAGTTTCCCAGAAGAGGGGAGGTTGTTATATCTGCAAAAGGGGGACCAACTCCATATTAATATCTATGGATTTGGAATGGCATATCATTCAAGCTCTTGTGAGTGTAATGTGTAGGTGTCGCAATACGTTTGTCCATATAGTGAATCTTTCTTTCTTCTCTCCATCTCTAATGGTGACCTCAGTGGGCTGGTGACCACTGAGCAGTGGTCATCAGCCCTCCCTTACTGTAGGTTTTACCTTTGATGCAAATCTAACATTGAAATCTTTTCCCTTCTATAGATAAAATTAAATGGCATGTGGGGTTGATTAGGGTTGGAGCTAAAATCTCTAGAAGCACTGCTAGTGATCACTGCCAGAGAGCCAAATTGAGGCCCCTCCCACAACCACAGAGGAATCCCAAGTTCATCGATAATGTTGGAGGTTTATGTGTAATATATGTCTGCCTCTGTCTGCTGTATTTTCATCCCAGCACCCCAATCTTACTTGGTCAGGTGACCACAATGACCTAATTAGAAAACAACTGCATTGGTATAAACTTATACTTCAAATATTACTTTGTCACTCGACTCCCAAAAACAGATTCAAGGTCATTGCTATCAGTCTGAAAAGAAATCAATTGTACATGGAAAGAATTCAGAACAAAAGCTTGGTCTGGCATAGCATATGATGACGTGTGAAGAGTTCCGTCTGAAAATATACTGATGTTGTATATAGAAATGCTCTGGTTAGGCGTTATTGGCCTACTTGGGATAGAAGCAGGGCACCACTGCTCAATGACAACTGTGGCCCTGCAGGGCATCAAACACACATACACATCTGCACACATGTATATCAACAATATCACATCTTAATCAGTCAGTTAATCAGTCACTTAATCGTGTGATAAAAAGACTGATACACACAATTAGTTTGGATATCAGAGCACTAAACTGCAGGGCTAATGTGCAGAAGGGGTAAATTAGCCCCTTAGAGACAGCTTAGCTATGCTGAGTCAATGGTATTTTTGCATGTCTAGTTTAGACAAAAGCTTTACATATCAAACACGGCACAATCTTATATAAAACAAGACTTTCAATTAAAGAAAAAAAGACAGTGTAATTTGCTTGGTTACTAGTTATTATCTCTTGGTGCTAATGTAATTTAGCAAGTTATCACAACTATGCAATGTGACATTTTTTTAAAAGAATGCTCTTGGAAGCAGATAAGCATATCTTGTTGCCTAAAATAGACAAAATAATCATTTCTACCAGAACTCATTTTATGGAGTGCTTTAAAGTCTTAATCTTGACTTTATTTCAGTGAAATGTTGATATGAAAGTAACAGTGATCTTCATCCATAAAGGCTTTCATAGATATTGGTACATTTCTTTGAGCTGTTGTGTGCTTAGTATAACTCCCAGAAAGCTTTCTCTCAGATATAGTTTTAATATTGCTGGCACAAAGGAAGATGTTAAGGTTTTAAATGCTTACTTCAACTACAAAGGGTACTGTACTTTGAAATATCTGTTGAAAGGCAAACAAATTGAATAAAAGAGATGTTTTTGCTTATAAAGCTAAAGATGTAGTTATAGTGCATTATGTGTAGATGCACATGCGTAAAGGCAAGAAAATAGTGTAAAAGTGTAAAGACTGCTTTCATTTAACTACATAACAGGAGACAGACTGTTCGGTTACATTCTACAGAAGTTCAGCATTAGTAAGACACTGTGTTGCCTACATAAGCCTTTCATTACAACTAACAAGCTTATTTCAACAAATGTCAGGTGTCAGTAATTCTGTTTTTTAATGTCATTTCATGATGTCATTTCACCTCAGTAAGTGGTATCACAAGTAATGTTTGCTGGAATAAGCCTTTATAAATGTCTATATCGATATATGTCAGTTGTCAAGAAAAGCTTGTGTACACTATGCGGCCACAAGTATGTGGACACCCCTCCTTTTTATTAAATCCACGTGTTTAACACTTATTACCTCTCCATGGATCACCACCTTATCGTGGTGGAGGGGTTTATGTGCTTGAATGATCCTAGGAGCTATGTTGTCTGGAGCAAAAGCTCCTGGTAGGATCTCCCATGGCAAACTGGTCCTAGGTGACAGGCCAGACAAAGTGTGATCCATAATCACCCCTATGAAAACAAGAAAGCAGGACTTGTGTACTTTGCCCAGATCAGGGTTACCAGGGCCCCACCCTGGAGCCAGGTCTGGGGGAGGGGCTCGCCAGCGAGCGTCTGGTGGCCAGGCATTCACTCATGGTGCCCGGCCGGGCCCAGCCCGAATCCACCACCGATGGGAGGGGCAGTAGTAGGGGTTCGGTGCATTGTGGATCGGGCAGTGTCCGAAGGCGTGGGCCTTGGCGTTCTGAACCTCGGTTGCTGAAACTGGGTTTTGGAACTTGGAATGTTACCTCACTGACGGGGAAGGAGCCTGAGTTGGTGCGCAAGGTTGAGAGATACCAGCTAGATATAGTCGGGCTCACCTCAACACACAGCTTGGGCTCTGGGTCCAAGCTCCTTGAGAGGGGCTGGACTTTATTCTATTCTGGAGTTGCCCATGGTGAGAGGCAGCGGGCAGGTGTGGGCTTTCTCATAGCCCCTCGACTCAGCACCTGTATGTTGTATGTTTTCCCCGGTGGAAGAGAGGGTAGCTTCCCTATGCCTTCGGGTTGGGGAACGAGTCCTGACTGTTGTCTGTGCTTATGCACCGGACAGCAGTTCAGAGTACCCAGCCTTCCTAGAGTCCTTGGGAAGGGTGCTTGAAAGTACTCCTCCTGGAGACTCGATTGTCCTACTGGGGGACTTCAACACTCACGTGGGCAACGACAGTGAGACCTGGAGGGGTGTGATTGGGAGGAATGGCCTCTCTGATCTGAACCCGAGTGGTGTTCAGTTTTTGGACTTCTGTGCACAGTTTGTCCATAACGAACACCATGTTTGAACACAAGGATGTCCATAAGTGCACATGGCACCAGGACACCCTAGGCCGCAGTTCAATGATTGACTTTGTAGTTGTGTCATTGGACTTGCGGCCATGTGTTTTGGACACTCAGGTAAAGAGAGGAGCTGAGCTGTCAACTGATCACCACCTGGTGGTGAGTTGGATCAGGTGGTGGGGGAAGATGCCGGTCAGACCAGGCAAACCCAAACGTATAGTGAGGGTTTGCTGGGTACGTCTGGCAGAAGAACCTGTCAGATTGATGTTCAACTCACACCTCCATCAGAACTTTGACCAGATATCAGGGGAGGTGAGGGACATTGACTCAGAATGGGCCATGTTCGCAAGGTAGTTGGTGCCTGTCGGGGCGGTAATCCTCGAACCCGGTGGTGGACACCCCAGGTGAGAGATGCCGTCAAGCTGAAGAAGGAGTCCTACCGGGCATGGTTGGCCTGTAGGACAAAAGAGGCAGCTGGCAGGTATCGACAGGCCAAGCGATTCAGTCGTTGCCAAGGCAAAAACCCGGCTGTGGGAAGAGTTTGGTGAGGCCTTGGAAAGTGACTTTAAGTCAGCTCTGAAAAGATTCTGGCAAACCGTCAGGCGACTCAGAAGGGGAAAGCAGTGTGCCACTAGCACTGTATATAGTGGAGATGGTGTGCTGCTGACTTTGACTGAAGATGTCATTGGGCGGTGGAAGGAATACTTTGAGGACCTTCTCAATCCCACCAACACGTTCTCCAGTGAGGAGGCAGAATCTGGGGACACGGGAATAGGCTTCTCCATTACTGAGGCCGAAGTCGCTAAGGTAGTTAAAAAGCTCCTTGGCGGCAGGGCTCCAGGGGTGGATGAGATCTGTCCCGAGTTTCTCAAGGCTCTGGATGTTGTGGGGCTGTCTTGGCTGACATGCCTTTTCAACATTGCGTGGACATCAGGGGCGGTGCCACTGGATTGGCAGACTGGGGTGGTGGTGCCTCTTTTTAAAAAGGGGGACCGGAGGGTGTGTTCCAACTACAGGGGAATCACACTCCTCAGCCTCCCTGGTAAGGTCTATGCAAGGGATCTGGAGAAGAGAGTCCGGCTTATAGTTGAACCTCGGATTCAGGAGGAGCAGTGCGGGTTTCGCCCTGGTCGTGGAACACTAGACCAACTCTTCACCCTCTCCAGGATTCTGGAGGGTTCATGGGAGTTTGCCCAACCAGTCCACATGTGCTTTGTGGATTTGGAGAAGGCATTCAACTGTGTTCCCCGGGGCATTCTGTGGGAGGTCCTTCGGGAGTACGGGGTATATGGCTCTTTGCTATGAGCCATTCAGGTCCTGTACAAACAAAGCAGCAGGGTTTTGGTTCGCATGGCCGGCAGTAAGTCAGACTCGTTTCCAGTGAGAGTTGGACTCCGTCAGGGCTGCCCTTTGTCACCGATTCTATTCATAATTTTTATGGATAGAATTTCTAGGCGCAGTCAGGGGATGGAGGGTGTCCGGTTTGGTGACTTCAAGGTCACATCGCTGCTGTTTGCAGATGATGTGGTCCTATTGGGGACATCAGGCCGTGAACTTCAGCTTTCGCTGGATCGGTTTACAGCCGAGTGTGAAGCGGCCGGGATGAGTATCAGTACCTCCAAATCCAAGGCCATGGTTCTCAGGCGGGAAAGGGTGGAGAGCCCTCTCTGGGTCGGGGATGAGCTCTTGCCTCAAGTGGAGGAGTTTAAGTATCTCGGGGTCTTGTTCACGAGTGATGGTACAAGGGAGCGGGAGATTGACAGGCGGATTGGTGCTGGGTCAGCAGTGATGCGGGCTCTTTACCGGTCTGTTGTGGTAAAGAAAGAGCTGAGCCATAAGGCAAGGCTCTCGATTTACTGGTCAATCTACGTTCCCACCCTCACCTATGGTCATGAGCTTTGGGTAATGACCGAAAGAACGAGATCGCGAATACAAGCAGGCCGAAATGAGTTTCCTCCGCAGGGTGTCTGGACTCTCCCTTAGAGATGGGGTGAGAAGATCGGTCATCTGGGAGGGACTCGGAGTAGAGCTGCTGCTTCTCCACGTCAAGAGGAGCCAGCTGAGGTCGTTCGGGCATCTTGTTAGGATGCCTCCTAGACCCAGGACACGCATGACTATATCATTCAGCTTGCCTGGGAGCGCCTCGGAATCCCCCCAGGGAGCTAGTGGAAGTGGCTGGGGAAAGGGAGGTCTGGGCCTCATTGCTTAGGATGCTGCCCCCGCGACCCGAACCCCGGAGAAGCGGAAGATGATTGATGGATGGATGGATGATGGATGCTAACAGATGCATAGAATCAAGCACATAGCCATGCAATTCAGCCATGCACACAAGTCTAAGATCACTATGTGCAATGTTATGTGTAGGCTGGAATGGTGTAAAGTGGAGCAGTGGAACCACGTTCTCTGGAATGATGAATCATGCTTCACTGTCTGGCAGTCTGATGGATCAGTCTGGGTTTAGATGCCAGGAAAATGCTACCTAGTGCCAACAGTGAAGTTTGGTAGAGGAGGAATAATGGTCTGTGGCTGTTTATCAGGCTTTGAGCTCAGTCCCTTAATTCCAGTGATGGGTAAAGTAAATGCTACAGTATTTTAAGACATTTCAGGCAATTATATACATTTTATGGTACCAGTTTGGGGGGGGGCACAATTCTATTGGTCCCTAAGTAAAGAAATGTAAAGTCAAACTAACTCTTTCAAATGGTAGAGAAAAGAGAAAAATGAAATAAATCATGCAAGATTTTTATGTTGATAATGTGCAGACACTGATGATGCAAAATATCATCATAGCATCTTTTGTCCTGACCTGTTCCCAAATAGCATGGGTTTTCATGTGCCGTCGTCAATCATGTTTGTCTTGGTGACAGAGAGGGGAATAGCCTATCTGTGCACAGGGATATGCAGCTAATCTCAAAATAATGACTGACCATGGGCCAAACCAAAGGCCCATTTCTCTTTCCTTTCTTTTCCTCGATCATTCCTCATGTTTGCCCTCTCTCTCTGTTTCTCTGTCTTCCCATTTGTCCCCACAGGCTGGAACGAGGGATGGAGGGAGCTGCCTGTGCCTGATGTATCACTTTAGACCATCTCTTCATCCTGTCAGCTCAGTTATGTTGATCTGTTTGCTTTATTTCCCCAGGAAAAGGCCATTACCTTCGCCTGCTTCGTTACCTTCGCCTGATCTGTTGTGTTATTGAAGGTTTTTTGCCCCTGTGTGACTAGCCATTCAGAGAGGGAGAGGGACCCAGTTTATTTGTCCCTTTATAATGAATGGTAAACATATTTGATCAAAACTGACGTTACAAACATTCTGGGTGAAAAAGCAGGCATGATCCAACTTGATTGCAATTCGTTCATAAAAAACTCCTAAAGAGAAATTCCTAATCTCTCTCACTCTTTATGTGCCTATCTCTCTCTGACGCTCCACCTCTCCCTTTCCCAAGGATGTCAATTGTTATTTATTCACTGGGCATTCACAAGAAACTCATCAAGAAGCTGAAACGCTTGGTCTTGCTTTATTTCTGCCCTGTCGACTTCCAGTCGTCACTTCAAATAGAAATGTTCAAGTAGTGACCATGATTTACTTTTATAAAAACAACATGGCTATAATTTACCTGAATCTTGGGATATATTAAAGTGTTTGTTAGTGTTTGGACTATAAGAAATAAATGTTTTCCTATATTAAAAAAAAAAAGTATTTTACAGCAACATGGGATATATGTAGAATAATTGTCATTTTGTACCATAGGGGGCAACAAAAGCCTTTTCACACCAAGTTTTACAGACCAAAGAAAGTTTGAAATTCTACACATTAACATTAATTCCATCTTTCACATCATAGCTCATGGCGGCTCACACACACAGAGTGACTGCTTTGTAGAATCCCAGCTGTGACTTTCTTTTAGCAGAATGGGCTGTTACCCACTGTCTGCATCTTTCACACTGGCTAAAAGGAAAATTCTAAAAAGTTGAGTATGCAGCTGGGTAAAACTGGACACATTTTATAAAGTGTGGATAAAAGCTTTTTTGAGTGACGACAGGTATGGTACAAGCTGTAGCTCTTCATATGTAAGCGTCTTTGTCCCTCATGTGAAAAAGTAGCTGTTTTTGAGAGTGAGATTCGGTCCATGGAAGTCCAGCAGTGCTGCCACCTCCCACTGTTAACCTGCTCAGTTGAGGTCATCCTTTATTCATCAAAGAAATGATGGCTAGCACAGAGAGAGGAAAGGTAAAAAAGGGGGAGGGAAGGTTGAAAAGGGGTTGACTGCTTTTGGCCTAGATTTGTATGCTTCAAATGAGCCCTCTGTAGACTGCCTGGCCACACGGGGGGTGATTGTTCATTCAGTCTAGCCCTGCTGAGAGCCAGATCCTGCTCTCTGATGTAGTATTCATGATGTTGCTAGCACATAGAATGAAACTGGCCTCTCTGGAGCGGTAGCTGCTTATCTATAAAAATCTTGCGCTATATTTGCAAAATGATGGGCCATTTCAAGGTATGTTGTACTACTAGGGTTGTCCCATGACACCATATTATTTTAAATCAAACTATTTTATTAATACAATTCTCTTCATTTTTAAAATGATCACACTTTAAAGAAAAATAAATGTAGTATAGGCTAATAACATTTATTGTGTTAATTTACAAAAAATACAATATGGGTTGTACCATATGTAGATTGCTTTTAGGAGCATATGTTACATATTTCACCTGATGCAATTCTTCACCTGTATGGTTTTGGATGTCATCACTGTCAAAACAAAACCTTGTATGTCCATACAGTAACTTTACAGGAGAAGGGAAAACTGTAGCATGCTCAAGAATTGTGTTTTAAATGTTTATTCTAGGTTATTTGTTCTCTAGCAGTTCTCTGCGTTATTCTGATAAGGACTCTTATTGTAAAGGTGAGGCTAGCCACTGGGGTGTGTTTATGCATACTTCAGGAAACAACAGACCAGTCAGAGCTGGAAGCGAGCGACTGCAGATGGGAGCTGTGTATAGAACAAACCGTTAGGTAAAAGCCTTGTTATTACTCAGCATGTGGCTGACTACAGCCGTTTAATAAAGCATAACAACATAGTGGTACAATACTTTTAACGTAAATTCATTTAACAGCTTTTCCCCGTGTAATTATGAAGCATTTCTTTTGGTCTATTCATCATGAAATTTTAACCCAATGTAATAAGCTAAAAAAAGTTAAAAATGACAAAAATGGAGGCAGCTTTGTCCTCACAAAATTATTCCCACTGATGGGAAATCAAAATGTGATTGGTTGTTTCCTGCCACTTCATAATTATGTTGATAGGTAGTCTAACACAAGAACTTCTCTTCAGCTCTAAATCAACTAAAAATTACATATGCGTATTTTTTAGTTCCCAGAAATCATTAGACCTTCTTTGATGGAGGTGAGGGTGACCCACTAGAGTATATAGTCAGAATGACCAAGATAAAGCATTTAGCCAGTAGATGTCCCTACAAAAGAAGGATATGAAATGTTTTAAAACCTCAAACCATTTTAACATAATTGCTGCAAATGTATCATTGTTTCAGAAGACTTTATTTCATCCACCATTTTATAATGCCAATAAAAAATCTGAGCCAATGCAACATCAACACAGTGTTAGCCTACATGAATAAAGCATTAAAAGTCAGAGCTCTGAATTGTTTCCTGTTTCTAGAAACAACATTAAAAATCATTCATCTTTTAATACATGTAACACTAGGTAACACTGTGAAGCTCCTAAAATGTATAAGTTCTATGTGAGGCTTTCAGTCAGATTTCTATACATTGTACACTTTATTAATGCATGTGGAAATGTTGTCCTTATTACAAAACATCAAAGAAAGTCCATGTCAGTTAATAGCCACCGTAGAATAGCTTTTCTGCCCATTTCCACTGCACGGTACCAGCTCAACTCAACCTGACTCTAGTCTTTTTTTTGGTTTTCCATTAGGCAAAGCTGATATCTGGTACTATTTTTGAAACCATCCTTGTTGAGGTTCCAAGCAAGCTGAGCCGATACCAAAAGGTGATGTGGAAAAACGGCAGATTACAGAGAAACTACAGATCAGGAGAGAATGGTCACTAGCACACAAAACACATATGCTAACATTAGCTACCAGATAAGCGTATCTTCTTGTGTCACCTTTAAGCAACAAGAATTGTCTCTTCATCTGAGCTTCGATGTAGTGTTTCCCAAACTCTCCTGATTTTAAGCAGTCTTTTGTCTTGCTGCTGTCAGCCTCGTTTGTACAAAATTCATCTCCTTTATGTTACGGCAGTTTCATATGGCATTGATATGATGACTAGCTACATTAAGGTACTATATCTGCAGTAGAAAATAAAGTAGCTGGTATCCAAAGCAGTTAGAGTCAAGCAGAGCTGGGTTGAGCAACTTTGTATTGTATTGTGTCCCTCTGCCTTGCCAAGTGAACAGAAAGTGAAGAATGGCCATGTAGGAGCCTCTCTGAGCACTCATAAATGACCTGCTCCCTGGAATCATATCTGTCTCTGATGAAATGGGTCAAATCGTTCATCCTTGCTCTCTAGAATGTTTCATTCCACTCTTATGTATTTTTAATGAGGTAATAATAAAGTTTATTTAAGCCTCAGTGTCCATATTCCTCTGCAAGCCTTGACTACAGGCAGCAGAGTGAATACTTGACAACATGTCTCCCAGAGCCATTTGAGCAATCAAGTTCTCCTGTAATTAATTAGTGATGGGATAGGATATTTTAACAAACAGAAGCGCTGCTCTGGGCCTGAGCTTCAGCTTGTGACATTAAAACAGCAGTGTTATGCCTCCTCATAGGATTCCATTGACATCTTTAGCATCTGATTTTCTAATGAATTTCATAAGAAGGCAAACTACTATGGCATTTGTGTAGGCATGGAATGATAACTGGCTCACTGCTGGCTTACAAACAAATTCCCCCATTCATTCCACTGGATGTGTTGTATATAGCAATACTACAGGGAGATTCACTTGAAAGAGGCCCAGAATATTCTGTACTAAGCTCTGTCTAGGATGGAGCAATCCGGAGAATTCGATGCTTTCTCTCTTGAGAGGCTTGACTACTGCATGTCACATTTGGCTGATCTTCCTATGTGGGTCATCAGGATCCTGCAACTTCTCCAGAATTGCTGAATTGCATTGCTTGTCTTCATTCTTCCTAAGATCACTCATGTCAATCCACTGATGCGTTTCCTTCACTGGCTTCCTGTAGCTGCACACATCAGATTTAAAACCCTGATGGTTGTGTTCAAAGCCAAAAATAGACCAGCCTCTTCCTACCTTATGGCACTGGTCAATACTTGAACTCTACCTAGAGCCCTTCAAGCTTCAAGTACAGATTGGCTTGACCTAGATATCCTTCCAGACACATGGAAGACAAGCGCCCAGACTCTTCTCTGTCCTGGCACCCAAGTGGTGGAACAAAGTTCCACTAGCTTTCTGAACAGCAGACTCTCTTGCGGTCTTCAAACACAGACCAAAGGAACATCTTTTTTTGCAGCACTAAGTGAGCACTAATCTAAGTCGCTCTGGAATGGAGCGTGTGCTAAATACTGCAAACGTAAATGAGAACTTCCATTACTCTAGTCTGTCTAAGCATGAGCTTCAGCCCACGGCATTCATCATATACACAAATATGCTGAGTAGTAATGCTAACATGGCTAAGGCCACAAGCTAATGAACAGATGACATGTGTTAGCGTAGAGGCTAAATTACACTCTGTGTCTCATATTGAATTTTTTAAAAAGTAATTAGCGTGGAGGCTAATGTAATGAATTCTTAATTGATATCGTTATCAAAGGCTGACAGTTTGATGGATGTTTAGTGAGTGGAGCTGAGCAGAGCACAATCAAAGGAACATCGTTTCATCCAGCTCCACAGATCATCTGTGCTCAATTCCTTCTAATATATGATATATCACAACTGAGGTTTATTAGAGCCTGTATTTATTGCAACATAGGAACAGCACTTTTGTGCTGTACAATCAAGCAGATTTCACATGATTCCAATGTGAAAGTCATTTTTGGCTTTTGTGAAAGCATCACACACCCCCTCTACAGTAAATCGATGCTTACCAACAAGGTTGCCTAGCACCAGTTGCTAAGTTACCACTTGACCCCTGATGTTCCACTACAGGCAGCAATACTAATGTTATGTCAGTTTCTAAATATAGGAAGCAGTCTGATTTACGCTCTCTCTCCCAGAGAGCCGGCATCTGCTAGGCCAGGAATAGAAACTCCATGTCTTCAAGGGTAAAAAAAAAAGGCATTATGTTTGCATGTTAGCCATTTTCAGCTATAGAATAAACATGCATATTGCGCATGTGCGTGCTGCAGTTTCTAATGCGCTCTGATACTATTCATTGAGGTTGAGGCCAGAAGCTTTAAGGGCTTTTCCTTCAGTCCTTTGGCTCTGAGCTTTAAAAATCAATCAAGCATGCAATATGTACATCACAACACACACTGGCTGTACATTCACAGGTCTTGTATAGCTACAATCTTAAAAATACAGGTTTTTTTAAATGGTTCTTGGCTTGGGCCGATTGTTCTAGCTGAAAACCGTTAACTGATATAAAAGCTTTATGTTAAATGAAGGACCTGTAAACAATCTGCAAAGTATCTGTAAAAAGGTTTTTCATGCTCACATCTGATTTACAAAACTCTTGAATACATTGAAAGATTTTTTTAGGGAACCAAAAATGGTTCTTGTATAGCATTTCTTTGAAGAATTTATTATGGCACTTTAGGACATTTTCAGCAATAAAATAAACACATGCATATTAGGCATGTGCATGTTGCAGTTTATAATGTGCTCTGTTGCTGTTCATTGACATTCATGCCAGAAGCCTTTTCCCTCAGCCCTTTGGCTCAGAGCTTTAAAAATCAATCAAGCATGCAATATGTACATTACAGTCCAGGCTGTATGTGTATATTAGAACATTATTGTTTAGTCAGTTATATAAAGGCTATTTCCGTTCTGCTTTGTCGGTTATTAGGCATTAGTGGATGGAAAATATACATCACATTGTTTACAGATTATAAGGTCTTCTAATCAGCAAAACGCTGAGGTTTCATGCAACAAGCCTGAGAGGTAGCAATAGGCCCTCTAATCCCACCTCTGCATGTATTGACCTCACCACAAATAGCCATAGACTGGACAGAAGGACTGGGCAGACATATAGACAATCGATTCCAGCTCTAATTGCTTTACCTGAGTCTGGCAGAGTGTGAAAGAGCTTGGATATGTGTTGAACTGGAAATGACAACAGGACTTAAGTGAACAAGACACTGTGACTGGTAAAGACAAGTCAGGATTGCCATTCTGCCTCCTTCTAGATTTGTTGCTGATATGTCTCATCCTTCTCTCTCTCTCTCTCTCTCTCTCTCTCTCTCTCTCTCTCAGTCAATAGACAGCCACCTACATCTCTCTGTGTGCACCATCAACATGGAGACAGATTTAACTTCCCACCAACACCTCCCCCTCACCACAGCAGCTCGGCCTGGGAGAGAACCTGAGTGTTAGAGTAGATATGTAAATATGAGGACATAATGGTATTTACTTCACATTTTTGGAAACATCGCTGGCTGAGAACCAGTCATATTTATCACTGTAGGGGCTGTAGTTTAGTTTTTTTGCGTTTTTTTTTTTTTAATATCCAACAGGCCACTGTTAGCAAGAATAAAAGTTTTAAACAATTGTCCCACTGAAAAAATGTACACAATTTTGCCCTCACCCCAGCTGTAGGTGACCAAGAAAAGCCTGCCATTCAGAGTTTGCTTCTTTAGTTACCAAGGTAATATAACAAGAGGTTTTGGATGAAAGATACATTAGCCTTGTAGCTTCAGCAAAATTAAAGAAGCAAACTTCATCTAAATGTGTCTTGGCCAGGAAAAAAATGTGCAAATTTGATGTTTTAGTAAATAATTTCTTTAAGTAGTTTCTGTTTTTAATCTGTTATTTTTCAGCTCAATCCACTTGCATTCATTTGCAGACCTTTGGTTATGTTGCCTTATGTATTATTTTGTATCATTTTTGTCATGTCAGTGGGTAATGCTGTCACCAGCAAGAAGGGCCTGGGTTTTATTTCCTGGCTGGGTGACCAGGGTTTTTTATTTGTGGAGTTTGCATGTTCTCCCTGTGTCTGCATGGGTTTCCCTCCAGGATGTTCCATGATCAGCATTGAGTGGTACTGTTGCAAAGTGAAAACACTTTCTCTATCTGACAGTCTGTCTGACAGTCTGATGGAGTCTTCTTCCAAGAGAACATTTCCTGCCTGACTGCATTGTGCTAACTATAAAATTTGGTGGAGGAGGAATAATGCTATGGGTTGGTTTTTAGGGGTTGGCCTAGACAGAAGGAATTATAGATGAAAATTAAGGACAGCAAGGATAGATTCAGGAAAAAGCTAGAGGACAATCTCAAGCAGAACTGACATATGTGGAGCAGAATGAAACAGATTACAGCTTTTAAGGCTGGTGGTAGACAATGCAAGGTTGATGCAGCATGGGCCAAAGAGTTGAACCAATTCTTCAACAGATTCAGCACTGGATCTCTGGTTGCTCCTTCCCCGCACACTCTGGCAGCCCAAGCACCTCTGCAGAATTCACAATTGCCCTCCGCTCCCTCCTCTCCTGGAGCTAGCAACATAGGTCAGCGGCCCGTATGGACTTTAACCCTGGGCTAACTGTTACTGCAGATCAGATTAGGGATTGCTAAGACTCTGCCAAAGAAAGGCTGCAGGGCAAGAAGGCATTAGCCCAAGGGTCCTTAAGGCCTGTGCTCACCAACACAGTAGAATACTGCAGTACCTGTTCAACTTGAGCCTGAGAAATGGTGAGGTTGCAGTAATCTGGAAGATGCAGAGTCTTTCAGACCACTGGAACCTAGGCTAGTTGCAGTAACATAGACAGGGTGCACCATAGCTATGAAGTACAAGTAGTGACACCGGCGCTCTTCAAGGGACAGTACTGTCTCCATTCCTGTTCATGTTTTATACGTCTGATTTCATGTACAACTCAGAGATATGCCACCTACCAAAATTCGTGGATGACCTTGCTTTTGGGTGTTGGTGATAGACAGAAATCTGAGCATAGGACTGTAATCACCTCCACTGATTAGTGTGGGAGAAACAACTTGTGTGGCTAAGAAAAAGAAATTGGGGTGGACTTTCAAAGATATTGGTCCCTGATGACTTCTGTTTCCATTCTGGCAGGAGAGGTGGAGGTGGTGATAGCTCCAAGTACCTTGGGGTATATCCAAACAATAAACCGGACTGGTTATACAACTCAGTGGCAATCTACAGCAAGGGGAAAAACAGATTCTGCATCTTAAAGAGACTCAGGTACTTCAACATCTGCAGTAAGATGCTAGGCATGTTCTACCAATCAGTGGTGGAGAGTGCAATCTGAGGCTGAACAAACTAATCAGAAAGGCTGGAAAGGTCATTGAGATCAATCTGAACTCCCTGGAACTGGTTGTTCAAGAGAGGATGCTGGCTAAGCTGCTGCATATCATGGACAATGACACTCAACCACTACATGAGAGTGTGATCTGACAATGGAGCACCTTCAGCTCCAGACTGATATGACCATGCTGTAGCAAGAAGCGCTGCAAGAGGTCTTTCTTTCCTACTGCCATCAGACTGTATAATTCATCTGCCCGGTGCCAGAACTATTAGGACACTACATAAATTCTCTGAGACTCTTCTAACTTTTTAAATTAAATTCTATGCACCTTATCTTAGTATTTTATTTATATTAACATTGATATTTTGGATGTCTGTGTGCACCTTAGTACATACTTAAATACAGTGATTCATTGCATAACTTAGTGTTCATATATATATATGTCTTAACTTAATGTTCACAGCACTTTATGGTAATTGCACTGGTCACTTTTAGTAAGCCATAAAATGTTAAACTGCATAAAACTGTACATATTGTGCACACTGTCGCTGTCCAAAGAAAACCATGTATCTCCATTTCTGTCAATTTTTAATTTTCTACATCATTTTAACACACCAGCTGTCCTTTAGGTTGTGTGAAAAATTTACCATAAAGGGGCCAATAGAAATGCTCCAAAATCACTTGGAATCAAATCTTTTAACATTAACTTACATAAAAAGCTAGAAGGGTTTTTACCTTCTCCTGTAAAGTTACTATTTTGAAGATACTTGTTAACACTGAGATGCTTTTGGGAAACTGGGCCCAGATTGCGCTGTTGTACAGCAGCCAACATTCTATGAGAAATATAATAGATCTTTATACTTTAGCTTCTATAAACAGTAAAATAGGCCCTCAGCCTTGGCACTGTGCAGTGATTCTCTGCAACAGCAAATTCTACAGTGCTGAGAGTTGAATCTGAAAATAATCCCTCCCTGCTTTTAATGCACAAACACATGCTGCTTGGATGAGCATTACCGCAGTAGACGCTATCTGTGGTGCTAACTAAATGTGTGATGGGGTGCTGGTAAGGTGAAGGGAAAATGAAGCAGCACCTGGCTAATATCACACACACTTACACACACACACACACACACACACACACACACACACACACACACACCTCAGCTCTGTTTGTCTGTATTAAAACACAAAAGCCTTTCACTTCCACCAACTGGCCTGTCTTTTAAATGATAGAGCAGACCAGGAGCTCTGCCAGAGAGCAAGATTGGACCAATCAGACAGTGAATACACACACACACACACACACACACACACATGCAACTCAATCAAGAATGTAGACAGTGATTGATAAGGCCATTTATGAGGTAGTGTTATGGATGTGCATTGTGCATACACAATTACACACACACACATACACACACACCGATTGAGTGTAGACAGTGATGGATACACTCATTTGTGAGACAGACATGTGTACACACAGATCACATGCACAGAATAAACAAAACTTGGTGGACAGATAGCTGTGTGTTACTGGACATGTATTAATTCACACAACAACCTCCAGTTTGATTCTTGCTTCCACAGTGAAGATTATTGAAGTAGCTGGAATAATAAATTCAAGTTGTATGCAAAGGCTAGAACACAAATGAAATTACAAATGTTTTGTTGATTTTTGAAGTGAAAGTGATGATAAATGATAAATGAATACATCCTTTACAGGGAACAAATAAATTTGGCATACATTTATCTGCAATTTGTTGTGCATAATTTCTATTTATTTGCTGAGTTCACTAAGGAAAAAACATGTAAAATGTTCCATAACATTTGCTTACAAGTGTGTGACAGGAGCATAATATATCTACACTGTAAGCAGCTGTTTATACAAGTTTGTTAACTGACCAGTCAATGCTCGTCCCACAAACACACTCTTTTATGTAAACTGTTGTTAGGTGAACAAGCTACAAAATATGCATGTTTAGATTGCCATTGATCAAGAATTCCCAGACTTAGAAGTCCCATGTCTTTACTTACTGTTGCTATGTCCGTCAAACTTGGACTAACAGTACAAACAGACTAAACAAACTAACAGACACTTGGATTAACAGACTAAAACGCTTAATGGAAAGCTTGGAAGCACACATGAATGTTGGCTGATTTAAGTTAAAAAAGGATTTTAGAAACCGTTTTAGTTAACAGAATCACACAAGGGAAATCATGAACTTGGGTCGAGTCGAGCTGGATTATCTGGGGAGATACTGTAATTTGAACTACCAATGAAATCTATGATTTTAATCCAGTGGATCCGCCAAGTCTGCTTAGTAATCCTTCAGAGTGAATTACCTTCTAGAATTCATCAAACTTGAAGCTCTCTCAGTAATTATAGCCCTGTCCAATTCACACACACACACTGCTTATCATTCTGGGTCACAGGGGGAGCTGGAGCCTATCCCAGCAGTCATTGGGTGGAAGGCAGGATACACCCTGGGCAGGCCACCAGTCCATCACAAGGCAGACAGACTTATTGTCATGTATGGAATGTGCAGGGAGGTTGGATATAAGTGCAAACAGATTTTAATAACCAAAACAAACTAACAAAATATGAAGTAACTAACTACAGGGCATAAACAAAGAAACACAAAGCGCAAACAAAACACAAGGCAGGGAAAGAACAATTACATTAGACAAAATAATGAGTAGACCAGACATACTGACTGAAACAAAGGTCTAGATAAAGGTTACAACAAATGGGGCACACCTGGGAGAGGGAGGAGACAGAGACTACAGACAGGTGAAGGGAAAGGGCGGAGCACAAGAACCAAAATAAAAACACAAGCACATGGCAGAAAGCACATGGCTACAACACAGGGCAAGAAACAGACACAAGAACAAGGGGAAACAGTGACACATATACATTCACCCACACACCAAGGGGCAATTTAGCATGTCCATTCGTCCTGACTGCATGTCTTTGGACTGTGGGAGGAAACTGGAGTACCCAGAGGAAACCCACACAGACACAGGGAGAGCATGTAAACACAATCCACACAGAAAGGACGAATCGATCCCAGGCCCTTCTAACAAAACCGGTTACAGAAAACAGCATCTCCATTTTTTTTCTTATTTGTGATCTGAAGACAGGGCTAATGGCTAAAATTGATTTCTAACTGACCTGATTCCTTAATCCTTAAATTAATAACCAGACTATTGAAATCCACAACAATTGGGTGTATATTACCTCCTGTACACTATGATTGTGCACCATCATTCAAAGGGGGTCACCCCCACACTGATACGAGATGTAAAGTCTTTTCTCCCCTCCAGTGTGCCCTTTTTTTGTGAGTGCCATATTTGCCATCAAGCTGCAAAACGTGTTATTTGTAATTGTGGCATCTGTTCCATAATGCTGACGTCAACATTTGCATGATGACATTTATATCCTGGCTTTTTGGGATAATTTGGAGAAATTACACAGATCTTTTAACCCATATGACTCTGCATGGATATTAATATACATACTTTGACATGACTCTAAACTGATTACGCGATAGTTTCTCATCGGGGCGAAGCTTGTCCAATCTTGTTACAGCTGCAATGAAAGAGCACATTTGTGAGCAGAGCTTTAATAGGTTAATTAACTGTTTAAAGTTGAGTTGAAAATTGTAGTGAATATTAATTTTCAAGCTTTCTCTTCTTTTAAAAACTTCTATCTATTGATGTCTTCCTCTAGTCTTTCATGCTTCAATTTTTCTTCGTCCTTCCTTCTTCCACTGCTGCAACCTTTTAATTTGAGTTTCTGCTGCAGTCCCATTTCTCTACCTGCCTTTGAATCTCATGGTCACCTTGTCTCTCTCTGGGGAATTTCAGATAATTGGGATTTAATTTTCTTTCTACTCCTCTTCAAGGGTAGATGCCCTCTCCATTCAGTGTACAGTTTACAAAACTGCAGTGCCTAGCGTGCCCCATGCCGCCTCCCTTTTTTGTTTTAAACAGAGCTTTTTTAAATTTAAATGCATTACTCCTGGGTTTGACGGTGTGTTTGTTGGTTTCCGCAGGGCAGGGTAATCCCTCCTGAAAGGCACTGTTACTTCACAGTACAGAGCAGTCAGTAGCTGCAGGCAGTGTGAGGCTGCAGGCCTTTCTTGCGCTTCCCTTTCAGATAAGAAAGCATCCATCTCCTGTCGTACGTGTGTGTGCTGCATCATGGCTGTGCTTCATGTTATAGCATCTCTCCAGGGGAGGTGGAGGTAATTGTGTGGATTGCAGTGCACTAAAAATGTGTGAGAGCTTTGTGGAAGGAACAGACACTTGCTAGTATTTTATTGATTTCCTCTCAGCAACTCGCTGAACCCATGAGCAATTCTGCTGCCTCTACAAACAACATATAATTATACTCGACTGCAGCAAACACTTTCTTCTGTGACCATAACTGCTTTAAATGGATTTCTCCATATAATGTCAATGTAATAGTTTTGCTGTGTGTCATATGAAAATAAAATATGCTGTCAAGTCTTTCTGATAAGTTCCAAAACAGAACAGATTTTAAAAAACTAATTATATGACACAGAGATATAGAATTAATATCAATATAAACAACAATGACTAAAAAAAAGAAACACTCTTTTCACAAACCATTGTTTTATTTAAACAATCAGCTTGAAAATGGGAATAAAACTAGACATTATAAAACTGTACATAAGTGTGACTATAGTTTTGAAAAGTTCAGTAGTTTTTCCAATCATATTTGTTAGAGACTCTGGCCAGTAAGTACAAATTAGAAAAAAAATGCATTTAGCTAAAAATACACAGCAGCAACAACAGTTACATATATCCTCAAATGTTTCAGCTTTTAATGTGTTCACCCGTTTCCTTCATTACACCTTCCATTCTTTTCAGGAGTTTTTCAAATAAATCTACAGGGATGTTTTTTCCACAGCTCCTCTTAGTGTCTTAGAAGTTGGTTGCATTTTCTGCTTCTCATAGTGTAAGTAATCCCAAACACATTCAGTAAAATCGGAGGACCCAAAGCAGTTTCTTTGAATTGCAAACTTTCTTCTTTTTTGTCTATTTCCTTTTCTCAGTAACAGCTTCTTGACAGCTACCCATCATTTCAGACTCATAGTATTGGGTGGTCTTCTCACAGTGGAAGGATGAACAGAAACACTGAAATTTTCACTTTTCCATTTTTCTGCAAGTGGGTGATGTATTTAATGACAGTTTTCATTGGACTTTTAATGAATAGAGGGGCTCATACCTTTGCATATATGAACCAATTAACACATCAGGACAACTACTAAAATACTACAATATTCAGTAGACCAGTCTGCTTACCTCTTATGTTTAGAAAAGTAAATACCATTCTTTTCTGCAGGAGCATATGTTCCAGTGTGTTTCTTCTGAACAGTAGCTCTCCTTTATTGCCCTCTTGGGGGCATGTAATTGCTGTCAGTCAGATAATGAATGAGGTGTTGCTGTTTTTCATTAGGAGCTAATGATGATCAGGGACAATATAAAATGAAACAATGGTAACTCATTACTAATGAACTAGGAGTTACTGATGATCAGAAACAGTATTATAAAGTGAAACACATGGTAACTCACTATTTATTAACTAAGAGTTAATCATGATCAGGAACACTATTATAAAGTGAAACACATGGTAACTCCCTATTAATGAACTAGGAGTAAATGATGATCTGGAACAGTATTATAAATTGAAGTACATTAGAAATAAAAACTCCTAAAGAAATTATGTACTGTAGTAAAAGGTTTTAATGAAGAGGTTTTGAAAAAAGTAAGAGTAAATAAGTTGTTTTTTGAGTCCTTTTTTATTTGTGAACTGTTCAAATGTGAAAACATCCCTGAGTTAGCTATCTATATAATTGAAAATGACACACCCAAACAAAATGAAATCAAAATCTGTAATTATTACTGAAGGAGAAAGTCTTAGAGCTGAGAATGATCACAGTATGGTCTGCTAGTACATTAGTTACACATATTTGTTTCATAGCTGAGGCACAAAGGTTTACTTCCAATGAGCTTAGCTCTACCTAGCTAGCATGCACTCATAATAGAACATCAGCAGCAGCTTTAGGTTTAATAAAGCCCTCAATAAACAACTTATTTACTCTTACTTTTTAACAAAATCTCTTTATTTATACTTTTTGTACTACAATACATTGTTTCTATAGGGGTTTTTGTTTTTAATGTAGTTCAATTTATAATACTGTTCCTGGTCATGATTAACTTCTAGTTCTTTAATAGTGAATTACCATGTGCTTTACTATATAATACTATTCCTGTTCATAATTAACTCCTAGTTCATTAGTAGTGACTTACCATGTCCTCCACTTTATAATATTGTTCCTGATCATCATTAACTCCTACTTTTTAAATAGTGAATTACCATGTGTTTCACTTTATAATACTGTTCCTGATCATGATTAACTCCTAGTTAATAAATAGTGAGTTACCATGCATGTCACTTTATAATACTGTTTCTGATCATCAATAACTTGTAGTTCGTTAGTAATGAGTTACCATTGTTTCATTTTATATTGTTCCTGATCATCATTAGCTCCTAATGAAAAACAGCAACGCCTCATTCATTATCTGATTGGCAGCAATTACATGCCCCCAAGAGGACAATAAACGAGAGCTACTGTTCAGAAGAAACACACTGGAACACATGCTCCTGCAGAAAAGAATGGTGTTTTCTTTTCTCAACATGAGAGGTAAGCAGACTGGTCTACTGAATATTGTAATATTTTAGTAATTGTCCCATTTGTAGTCTAGTTGCTTATTAACTAAGAAACAGTATTGTAAATTGTTACCAACTGTCCTATAGCTTTGAACCAGAAATTGCTGCCATGCTATATGATCAAATGCTGTCTGTAAAAACTCAAATCCCCTTTTACTGTCACTTTGTAAATGGCTGTGATTATGTCCAATGATGGGCACAGAGCAGAAATGCCATGAGCTGAGCGTTGTCCAAGAGATGAAAAGAAAAATGTGAAGTTAATTGATGCAGACACAACCTTCAAGATAACGAGACTTGTATTACCCCTCCAATCTGCAGTAAGCCACCAGAAAGGAGACGGCTGCAATTAGGGGCCTTAATTGTAAATGTCAGGAAGGTGTAGCTGTGAGTGTGTGTGGGGGAGAGTGTAACAGGTCTGCAGCCATCACTGCTATTGGACAGGCATGACAGCTCAGCCAGGCGAGTCACCTTGTTTTTTTTCGACCATTTCATGAAGGCCTGTTGAGCACATAAGGAGGGAGGATATAAATAACACAGCTAAGAAAGGACTCAAAACTGCCATGGACTCGAGTCCTTAAAAACACCCCAAACTGTGCATTCTATATAAACCTCTCAGCGCTTTTCATTTGAGTCCTTTTTCCTTTCAAAATACTCAGTGTCACTTTCATAAAGAGCCCAAATCATGCAAAAAATAATCAGTAATAGAGTTTGATGTTTTATGCAAATATTGTCAGAGTTTAAAATTGTTCACTCTCATGCCATTATAGAATAGAATAGAATAGAATAGAATAGAATTCAACTTTATTGTCATTGCGTATGTCACAGGTACAAAGCAACGAAATGCAGTTTGCATCCATCCAGAAGTGCTTAGCAGCAATATAAATATATATCTTACAATGCACAGTAATTATAGTATATACAGGTTAAAAAAAAATATGAGGGGGTATGAACATGAAGGAGGTTATACAGGTTATAAACAAGAATGTACAGGTTATAAATATGAGGGGTATAAGTATTGACTTATTATTGACCTCTGAAGTTTCGCCCATATTAGGTCAAATTTTGGGGTCAAATTTCGCCATGTTGGGTAAAATTTCTCTTTGAGTCCTGGTCTTGACTCACCCTTGATTGGCAAATATCTTGCTCTTGTCTCATACTTGACTGCCAAAAGTCTCAGTCTTCACTTGGACTCAACTGCTAAAAGTTTCGTTCTCATTCTCATTCTCACAGAGTCTCTGTGTTGACTCTGACTCAGATAAATTGCTAAAAGACTTGGTCTTGACTCAGACTCAACTGCTACAAGTCTCGATCATGACACTGACTCAACTGCTAAGAGTCTCAGACTTGAGTTAGACTCGACTGGTAAAAGTCTTGTTCTAAACTTAGATTCAACTGCTAAAAGTCTTGATTTTGACTTGGTCTCAACTGCCAAAAGTCCCTGTCTTTATTTGGTCTTTACTCAGACTCAGCTCTAATGATCTTGACTACATTTGACTAAAACTACATGCAACAAGCAAGCTAACACTGTTGCACACTGAAATGATGCTACACAAAAGTTAATCTACTGTTAAACTCTAATGCTGTTACAGACCAACACCAGCCAGCCACTAAAACTGCTCAAACTGAGTTCAGAACATTTCTTCAACATGTGGTGGTAGTATGAGAGAAGACTGACTGAGGAAGGGGGAGAACTCTGGGCAGCTTCTGCCAGTAGCTAGAAGGCTAGGACCCCTTTCATGGATCAAAATTAGTAAGACATAAATGAAAAATAGTTTAGTTTGTTTTTACTAGCAGCAGATTACTTTCTAAAAGAAAGAGTTAAAGAACTTTCTGCCAGTACATATCTAAATGATAGCTAGCTAACAGAGCTCATTGGAATTTATGACACTGCTGTGGCTTAGCAAGGTAGATGTTTGGCTAGAAACAATTAAAAAATGCAGAAAAATCTGAAAAATACAGTGTGTTTTGAAAGAGAGACAATAAAAGGTAATCATAAAACCTGTGAGGTACCTCAAAACAACCAATAAAGAGAGGTTGGAAAATTGTCAACGTTCATGTACAAATTACATTATGTAACCATTCAGGGAAATGTAGGATGTGGGCCCTTTAAAAGCAATGTGTGATCTTCTGACTTGTTTGGTGCTTTTGTTCATTTCTGTGCAGAGGGGACATTAGGGCCTACCAAGCACCACTCATTCCAAGTGAAAATAATGTGATTCTTAGAGACTTGCTGATAGCATTCTTAATCATGAAGTTCAGACACTCTCTGAATACTAGACCCTTGGTTTTGTTTTTTGAACCAAATATTTTACAACTGCGTTGACTATCTGACAGCTGCAATGGGAATATTTCCTTTAAAGATCACTGTTCAGAGAGAGAGAGAGAGAGAGAGAAAGAGAGAGAGAGAGGGAGGGAGGGAAAGAGAGGGTAGACTGATGACTGTAGCCTGTGCTCTGTAATCACCGCAGCAGAGGCGTACCGCACTGTAATGCCCAACAGTGCTGTTCAAACTGACCCATGAGAGAACCTGACCAGCGTATAAAGAAAGCAGTGGTGTTTCTTTTCTACAATGCTTTACCTCCCTGTGTTTTACTCAGGACAGAACAGCTCAGCCAAAAAACCCTGACTCAATTCTCTGCAACATGCAATAAAAGCTGAACATACAGCAGCAGAGAGCTTGCATGTGGTGCATTTCATCAGAGAAGATACAAAGACTGCAGCTGTACAGAAGGCCCATTTTACATGATTTTAAACTAGGGTCAAACCGCAAACCTCCAGGTGTTGGACATTAGTAGTGTCATGATTGCCTTGCCATGGCTCCATTCCTCCATGGTCTTCAGTGGTGGACAGTACTAAGTACTTTAAATATTTCCATTTTGGGTGACTTTTTCCTTTCACTCCACTACATTTCAAAGTCAAATATCTTACTTTTTACTCCACTACATTTTGAGAAATCTGTCATTTCTTTTGGTTTTTGTGTGTATAAAAATGTAACATGTCAAAACAAAAGACAGCAGCGTAAAAATCTGGGAGCACATACGTCACCTAAATGATGAACTAACCTAACGTTGTGTTTATAGACCACATTATAGAAAAATGTAAACATATGCAGCTGTGACTGGCATGTTTCTTTTTTTTTCTGAATTCATACAAACACTTTCATTTTATAGTAAATTAGTTTCGGTTAGTTTGTTTATTAACAGCGACCTACAGATCAATACAGTGAAGGAAAACTTATTTGTGAACTTGCGTTTAAAGCAAGTTTTTATTCAACTTGTAACTAAGTTACAAAGTAATCTCAAACTGAAACTTTGCTTGTCTGTAAAAGTGATTTCAGAGCCACTCGGTTCTGCCTGATGGAAACTGTTTACCTTCAGTGTTTTGTGCTTACGATAATTTTAATAGACGTCAGCATCACTAATTAATGACATTCTATTAAAAGACTGGTTTACCAAGAGAGACACTGGAGGATTTTCACCTGAAATGAGTTCAGGAAGCGAGTCTTGTTATAAAAATGATAACAGGACATTAAAGTCATAATTAATCTTTTAGTACTTTTACTTTCGATAATTAAGTACATTTGAAGGCAAATACTTTTGTACTTTTGCTCAAGTTGAGGTCTAGAGTAAGGACTTCTACTTTTACTGGAGTAATGTTTTACCTTGGGTATCTCTACTTTAACTCAAGTACATAATTTGTGTACTTCATCCACCTCTGATGGTCCTGCTCCACTTCACCAAGTTTTTTCTTTTCCATTGTTTCTGTCTTACCTGGTTTTCCCTCCTCTGGCCTGGCCTTACTGGGTTCCACTTTGATAACTGCAATTGCTACCTTCCAGTTGACAATGTACATTGGGTTCCCATGGTTTCATAGCCACAGTTAGACTGAGCGATAGTCTTGCAAGCTGGATTTCTGCCTATCGGCAGAGAGTCTGCTACATTTCACCACATGGAAATAGATGCCTTTTCAGGAAGAATCTGTTTGACTGACATGCCAAAGAAGCAACAGAGCCCCCTGTTGGCGTGGCTTGTAGGGGGATGAAATTATATAAAATTTAACAGATTGTCTTGCTCTGAAAGGCTTTTGTCACAATGTCTAGTCCTGGCAGCTGTGTGCTATTGTTTACCAAAATTTAATGGTAAACACTGCACAGGGTTCAGTCAGAATGCAGCTGACAAAATCGCAAAGTTTGTGGCCAGCTTTGTGTCCAAAAGATATCAGATGCTCCATTTCTGTGTAGGCAAAAATAAGACAAAGGTTTGGTGTGTGTACCTAAATCTACACCATGTAAATTTTGGAGATTTGGAGACCTCACTGGTAGATGTGTAATTGCATGCAAAGTTCAGAAGACATATTGTTAAGTTAGTTGTGCTTCACAAACCTTGAGGGGATGAATCTGATGATTGTGAGCACCCAAGACTTGGTGAAGGATGAGCATGTATGTGTATGTCAGTCTACTATTGCCATTGTATCTTCATCAGAATAATGCTGATTTTGGATTTGAGACCTAAAGTTCAAGTCGAACCATTTTTTGAGACTGTTCAGGTGACATTAATGAATAAAGATGTGTGACATGGTCCACAAAACCCCTGCAAACGCTAACCTAACATCTCTGCCTTATAAATTCTCATTTCAAGGTTCGCAGAGCAACTCGCATCAGCACACAGACACATCAAATGCTACACAGCATGTAAGTTGTTGCTGAACAAATATGCAAATGCACTCCCATTACTAGGAGACACAAAACAAATGTGGAACCTGAAAAAAAAAAATAGATAAAACACCTTTGGGTGAGGCCAAGACTTGATCAGTGTCTAGTATGGTACTTATATTTTTATGAGTGTACTTCCCTGACAAACCCAATTTGCTAAAAAACTGCAATTTTCTTTATTTGCTATATTTCCATTTTAAATGCTTTCATTTTTCATTCTCTGTTTAGGGAATCCATTCAGATTGGGTCATTCACCCACATACTGTCACGATTGGCCTACCAGTCCTGTTCATGTGCTCCTGTTGTGTTTACTTCCCAGTCCTGTCCATGTGCTTTTTGTTTACTTTTTTCATCCACATGCTTTTGAGTCCAGCCCCCTTTTTTCGTGACCCCGCCCCTGACTGCTGCCACCTGTTTTCTGCCTGTCCCTCATTATCCCTGTGTTTTATAAGCCCTGTGTTTGCCCTGGTCTGTGTTGGTCTTAGTTTGATGTTTCATGTTTCATGTTTGAATTGTTTGTAAGTCTGTTCAGACATGCTGTTTGTATAGTTTGGATTTGTTTGTATTTCGTCATGTCTGTCCTTCAATCTATCCGTTCTGGCTATATGAACCTGGACTATAATGACCACGACCCTGGATTTGCCCTTAATAAAAGTTGCTTACTTCAGCGTATGCCTCCGCCTCCTCACTCCCCAGTGTTACACATACACTAGATTAGATCTAGAGTTTAGTCAAAAAATCAAATAACTTTGATATACTCTGACAGGTTTGAAACTCCAGCGGGAGGCAAAAAGTCTGAGTCTGTGCCCTTTGCAAACTACTAAATTTTCTCTCCCAACCATCAAGTGCCACAAAATCTGCAGATCAGAGCCAACCAGAAGAGAGTCTGTCTGATTAAGAACTGGTGCCAAAATTGGAATAAAAACTATGGCTCTAAGTAGTTCTTGTTCTTTGGTTTGCAGTCACTTGCTCATCTAGTGTTACTTCTGAAATCAATAGACAAATAGAGAGTTTGCCGCCCCTTGGCTGCAGAAACAGCATCTACTCTTCTGGAAAGGCTTTACATTAGATGTTGAAACATTGCTGTGGGGATTTGATGGCTTACAGACATAAGAGCATTAATGAGGTCAGGTACTGATGTTGGATGTTAAGTTGTGGATCACTCCAACTCATCCCAAAGGTATTGGGTGGAGCTTTATCACTCCAGAAAATGCAGCTCCACTGCTCCACAGACCAATGCTGGGGGGCTTTATACCCCTCTAGCTAATACATTGGAATAATGATCTTACACTCTTGGTAACTTTATTCATTCAGCCAAAATCACTTCTTCTGTTAATAATCAATTGAACCTGCTTTATTTAACTTAAATGGTAGCTTCATTGTAGGGTACTGTTCCTAAGGCTACACGACGCCTTCATATTTTTGTCATGACAACAGACAAAACCCTACATCAGTGTTTATAAATGCTTATTCCAATAGGTGTCATTTGCTATAAATGTTACATTTGCCAATTTTTAATAAAGTTAGCTGAGGAGGCCTTTATGACAGATGATGCCTATTGAAATAAGCATTTACAAACATTTAGGTAGGGTTATACCAATTGTGCAGCTGCCCCAGAATGTTCCATTCTACTGGCAGTACTATTTCTATGGAGAATATACAAGCTGTGTCTGCGCAACTGAAATCCAGCTAAATTAACATGAGAACATTAAATTAGCTGGATTTGCTGATTAGAAGGGGTATCTAGATACTTTTGGACATATAGTACATATACTTGGGGTAATCTTAGAGAAAGTTTACCTACCTGCAGAACTTGAACAGAAACTCTCACTGCCAGATGCTACTGTTGCCTTCTGCCCCCAAATGCTCTGCTCAATGCATGCTTAATCTATCTTTCAACACACACACACACACGCACACACACACACAAACACGCGCGCGCGCGTACACACACACACACACACACACACACACACACATACAAACATGCACATCCCGCTGTGCCAGACGGGTCGACTGAACAGCGCCGCCGGCACATTTCTGAGACCCTGTCAGGCAAGCCTGTTCTGCTCAGCCAATGACAGCATGCGTCATTTTAATATTACGCACAGCCCGTGGCAAATGGCAAAGCTGCAGCAACCCTTCCGAATATTTTCCTGGAATGGAAATGCAACTTATTGAATACATTTACAGAATACCAGATGTGTTCACTTAATCTTATTTGTACTTCTTTTAAAGCTGTCCAGGAACACGGAACATCTCCTCAGGCCTCTCCCACCCTAGTTGATAATAGGGCATTTATTAATTATGAAGTAAACAAATCATTCAGATACATAATCCTTTTATAATGATTTCATTCACTTACTACAGTTTTTAGATGCACTGTTCCAGTTTGATGTGTGTCTTCCTTTGCTCTTAGTTGCTGAAATAGATACCAGTTATATTTCACTCAGAATGTTATGTATACAAGAATTTGTGTTTCTTTTATTCTTTGACATTAGATGTAACCAACATAACTACATAGCCAAGCATGGTAGACTACTAACAAAACTATGCTAAATATGGGCTTAGCTACAGTAAAATACATATGTAATAGAAGTATAAAAAGAAATGACTAACACAGTACTGTGAACAAATTGGAGACTATTTAATTTAATTTCTCTAGACTATTTTAATTAATTTCAATTCAAGTAATTTTTCAAGTCATGTCATGGTAGGAGGAAAAAGCAGAAAACATTTATTTAACAGAAAATCAAACAGAAACCTCAACGGATACATATAATATCATTGTTTACAGAACTTAACGTTTCCACTCTTTGCTTTTATTACAACTTCTTTTCTTTTTCAGGCGACTTACTTTCAGTTTTTCAAAGAAATTTGTAGGGACATTTTTCCACACCTCCAAAGTTGGTTGCATTTTCTGCTTCTCATGATCCCCAAACATAACCCCAAACCCCAAAACACCCCATTCACACTCAGTGATGTTGAAGTCTGGGCCTATTCTGCAACAGCTGTTCTGTTTGGTTTGCAAATTTTCATCTTTATTGTCTATTTCCTTTTCTCAGTAACAGCTTCTCAACAGCTACACATCCTTTCAGACTTACAGGCAAGGCAAGGCAGGTTTATTTATATAGCACCTTTCAAACACGGTTGTCATTCAAAGTGAATAATTTAATAAAAAGCATGATAAAAAACAATACATTTAAAAGAGAAAATCATTCAATTAAAAATCTAGCTAGAAATTTAATAAATAACAGTTAGATTATAGTGTTGAGGTGTCTTCTCACAGCGGAAGGATGGACAGAAACACCTGTGGATGTTTTCAGACCTGAAGTAAGAGTGGAGCTTGAATGTCTCCTCCTCAAAGATGAAAGCTTTAGGTTCTATTTATCTGGTGGCTACAGTTGTGGTCATCTGCCAGGTCTTGTATTTTTGTTAGGAGTCCCATTTTCTCTGTATCTGTTTTTTTCACATTTTCCATTATGTTTCAACTGTCTTGTAAGTGGATTTTCTTACATCTAATCTTCTCAGAAATATCTCCTGAAATATCATCTGTACATATGTGTAAGGTCAGAGCATACATAGGAAGGCATGGAGCTGCCTACCACGCGCAATTCAAAAGAAAACAAGCTTTTCACTTATCGATCATGAAACAGCACGTCCAGGACAAGTTGTTGAAACTCCTTTGATATTATCATATATATCAGGAACTACAAGGGACTGACTTGGAGAACAGCCCACTTATGTCCCACACACATTAGCAGATGCAGGAGAAGACCTTGGCACCTCTGCACAGAATGGTCTTGACATCCGTAAGAGAAAGACTCAAGGCCAACAGTAACACAGAGCCAGATACCCTGGTGAGGCACAAGAAGAGATAGAAGTTTTATCTACCAAGGCAGTGTTGTTAACAAGCAGGTAAGACATAGACACCCATGTCAAGGCACGAACAAGCCTTTCTGCAGCTAAAGAACATATGGGACTTTAAGGAAGCAAGCCCAGATTGTTCCAACACTGATGTTTAATCAGTCCTACTGAGCACAAATGTAGCACACTAGTGTCAACTACCAAAATACTTCAGAGCTTCAACAAGTAGGGTACTACACATCTGGCAGCCCAAAACCTACAAAAATTAAGATCTATGGCAGAGGACAAAGAGCAGCCAGTGGAGGAAGAAACTATTAGAAGATACTAGGGGTTGATCAGCCACACAATCCATGAGCCACAAATGCCAGCTAGAAGAAAGGGTCCAGGACAGGGATGGCTGAAGGAACTTTACCAGCGGCCTATGCCCCAGAGGGTTAGATACAGTAGCTAAAATAAAAGAGTATTACTTTGTTGCTTTTCTAACAAAACTTACTATATCTCAAATGCTGAAGTGATAACCTAAAATTATATTTATTACTTATATTTATAAGTAATTCTAAGTAAAGTGGTCCATACATCATTTTCAGTGCAAAAACAAGCCAAGTTACAATGTTTTCCTATAACAATGGTTATGTACAGGCCTTTGTGGTGTGATATGGATATTTGTCCAATAAACAACTTCAAATCTCCTCCACAAGTAAACATTCACACTCAGCTCTCCTATTTCTCAGAATCTCTACAAACAGGTATTTAATAGATTATGACATATGACCCACGCTGAGAACTATATATCATGTTAAATTTGGAGAGAGATTTATGAGGCTGCGTCTTGTACACTCAGCTCTTCTCTGCCACCAGCTTGCAGCAAAAACCACCATTAGAGCCAACAATTGGACACCTCTGCCAGACAGATTCACAGCAGAACACTGTTCCAGGCCGTATTGCCCAAAAGAGATATTGCACAAAGCTCAGCCTAAGATAGTATCATTTTGAATGCTCTGTGTGACAGTTAAGGTGATCTTAACACTGCGATGCCTTAGGCGAACCAAGCTCTGCCAGGTAATATTGATGGCAGTATTGGACAGAATGATATGGTGACATTAAAGGCTGTGTCATCTATTGTGGAATCAAACAGAATGCTCTATTGTGCTATGATATATTGTAATATGCTGCACTTACATGCTGATATACAGTGATATGCATTGTTTGAATACTCCTAGTCAAGTTTCCGAAGATCAGCATCTGTTTTATCCCACTGCTGTGGTATGATGGGGTTAACAGAACATTATGTTGGCCATATCTGCTTTCCACTGCTTCTCCATTGAAAATGATAGAACATATGGTTTCCATATCCAGTCATAATGTTGTTGTTAACTTTTCCTGTGCCAACAAACACACAAGACATGAGATGCAATGATGAAGTTCTTTATTCAAGTATGTTTCTCTTACAGGAGTAGGATGAAATCTTGTAGGAGCAGGCAGGAGTGAGTCCTGCTAGGGTGAACACAGCAATTTAGGATTCTTTAGGAAACAATTGAATGCATCATGAATTATGAAATTTCACCACAATTGAATTTAATTGTTTCAGAATTATTAATAAAAATACAAACAAATATGCCTAGAGGAACTATTTACACAGAGGGGGAATGTACAGTGAAAATAATATGCCAAATGATTTTGTTTGTTCAATTGAAAATACGTAGCTTGAGACAAAATGAGCCTATGCACTTTTTTATATATATAAATCCATCTAGACTAAATTCTGCAAAATTAATGCAATTGAATTTTCACCTTCAGAACAATGTATTATGATGCATCCCTGCATTTTTTACAACCCTACTGATACCAACTCAAGTCTTGGCTCTGAATGAAGTGGCTCCTTCTTTTAGAGACTCTAGAATGTCCTCTGGTTTAGTTATTATTATTCCCTTATAGCCAGCACCCAGCCGAGAGCAGCCACATCAAACTCTGAGAGATCGGCCCCTTCTCAAGGGCATGCTTCTCCCCACAGGCCCACTCTCATCACCAGTCTGCAGCCGCAGTGTGTCGGTATGGGGCTTAGGTGGACGTGAGTGATGGGGAGGTGCAGGCCCATAATACCGCCTGTGTAAATTACAGGGTAATTGTGGGGAACAGACAGACAGCATTCAGTGATCAGGAGCATAGAAGAGCCTGTTTGTTTGGTCATTATGATCTAATGATGGTCGTTTGTCTCTGTTTCTCTCGCTGTCCTGCCGAGAAGATCCCCACAGGATTCTACATGCTGTGGCTTTATTTAATGTGCCAGAAATGCGTTATGGAAGGACAGGACCTTGACACTTGTGGTTAAGCAGGATTAGGTAAGGGACAGGAAAGAAGGAGAAAGGGTATGAACAGGACAGTGCGGTGAGTGAGAAGAGAAATTTGCATATTTTGATTAAAAGTGTAATCCTACCATATTAACTAGGCCTGTCACAATTATTTGGGATAATCACAATATCTTTCCTTATAGTTAGAGTTATCCGTATTGTATCATAACATGCAGAATGCAGAATGTTTCCAGCAGTTTGGTTGAGAGAAAAAAAACATAAGTTATAAGTTTTACAAAAGCAACACAAGTTCCAACTTTTAGCTGGATGCTAGAACAAGTTTTTGTTTGTTAACCAGACAGCTAATGCTAATTTTTGCATGTGTACTTGCATAGTGTTTTGCTCACATTTTTACACTTTAGAGTAACACATAAGCTTTAATTGACCCTACACTTTATTCTTCTGATGGCCCTCAAAACCAGGTATTTGATTTTCATCAACATTAGTCACTAATTAAAAGCACTGCCGCATCATCTTTACTAGGCTTTGTTGTCGTGTATTTCCCTTAATGAAGAGCCGACTGTCTGAAGGCTCTACTGTTTCTTTACCCTATACGAACGCAGTTCACATGTTGTTCAAGTGATTGACTGCTTTGACTCTACTATTTAGAATGAGTTTATTCATTTTAGTTATTTTACTGTTAGGTTGTTATTATAATCACATTATTTAGGCTATTCATTAATTTTGGGATTCCTTTACACATATGTGCTGTCCTGCTCCCACCCGTGCTAAGTTGGTCAATGCACCACATTGAAAATTAGCCCCTCACCACAGTATATTGTGGTGGGTCCAAAAATTCTGACCTTTACACTACAGTGCAGTCTATTGGTTCATGACTCAGTGTTAGCTACAGTAAATGTAGTTACAAACGAAGACAGCTAATCAGCCAATTTGGCTGCTGTAATTGCATAATGTGAACAAAAAGACGATTAAATTGTTAATTGAAATTATTTGCAATTGAAATTAGAATTAACTGTCATCTAAAATTTCATGATCGTGACAGGCCTATTATCGAGAGTGTGTTCAGGCTTAACAGGTTTGGTTTGATTAAAATGAACCCTGAATTGATTGCTCTGTGTTTCATTAGAGCAATTGAAAACACTGCCATCCAAACTCCAATGTGTGCACCAATAAGTGGACTGAGACCCCTGAACAAGTCGGTCTCGGTTCACTTAAAATAAAGTTATGATGTCCTCTGTTTGAAGTATGAAGGCAGTAGACCAAAGGCAGAATGAACCTTCATCTCATCTCTGCAGACCTTTGGTACATGAAAAAGACAGGTTTCTGGTTTTGACAGATGACAAGATTTTGCAGGCTAATTTGTGTATTGATGATGATTGGATGCCCATTTTGGGTTCTTATAAGTCATCATAATATTGCAGATAACCTTCTCAGCATTCTCAGTCCAGGGGTCTGTCTTACTGTGCAGTAAGTCTTGCTTACACAGCTAACTTCAAGCTTAGTTGGATCCAACCCTGGTGGCAATGGTGACAGCACTATTTTTTGCTGTCCTGAATGCTTAACTCTCCATAGTTAGCATGATTTATTTTTCCTTCTTTGGCAACTCCTCGTCATGTTTTCTGTGATTGACTGTGCATCATAAACATCACCATTCATGTGCACACACATGAGGATTAATCACGGCCTGAGTATCCAAACCTGTATTAACAGGGAAAATAGTTGTTTAATAGTTGTCAGAAAGTCTGCATAGATTAAACCTGCTTTGTCAGATCTACTGCTTCTTGTTGTCCAACGACAAGCCAAAACATGGCATAACATTAACATTATAAAAAAATAAAAAATAATAATAATACCTCATCTTTTCTTTTTCTCTTCTGCTTCTCAGCTCCAGATATGTATGTACTTTTTGAGACATTTTGAGCCCTATCCGAGCTGGATTCTTTTGAATAGAGGAAGCGCAGAAAGGTAAGCTGTACATGATTTGACTCATGAAAGGCAATTTACACAGAGTTGTTTTGGATGTCAGGCTTGTTTTGAACTTGAGCATTAAGCAACTGTGTCAGATAAAGCTCCGCTTAGCTGTTCGTCTTATCTTTAGGTCGCAAACAAAGAAAAAAGTGGTGGTTGCATTTTCCATTACCCAGTTTAGTTATTACAGTACTGTAATACTGTACATTACATTACAGGTCCCAATTAGCTGCTTATGTAACTTATTAGGTAGAGCCAACAATGTGCACCATTCATTCCCTTTAAATGCCAACCAAGAAAAAAGGATATTGTGATGTGGTTAAGGTAAGCATTGAAAATCTGTTTACTATGCATGTGTAATATTTACAATGTGTATGCAGTGTAAATTTAGCCATGGAATCCACATATATGTAAATATAACCACTGTGGACAAGAACACAAAATTCAAACCATTCTTCGTAGTACAGTAAGAGTTATCTGTGTATGAGTGTGTGCACACACACACGATGACCACAGCTGGCTTCAGCTTCACGGCATGTCAGACTGTAAGTCAGTGTGACAGTTCTGAGCCTACAGACTCATCTTCCACTTCCCAACTGCACTTCACCCTCTGCCTCTTCTTTTTCCTTTTCCTCTCCCACCTCATTTTCCCCTTCACCTCCCTCAGCTCCATCTCATCCCCCTTTCCCTCCTCTCTCTGTCTCCACTCTTTTTCACCTTCATTTCTCCTTCAAATCCATTTCCATTCCCTTGATCTTTCTGCTCCCTTGATCCTCCTCAACTTCCTCTCCCATCTCATTAGCCCCGCTCTTCATTCTCTCCATGTTCTCTCCCTCTTCTGTGTTCCTTCTCTCAACCTAATGCATTGTCAGAGCTGATTCTATCTGGATATTCTCATAGGTCATAGGCTTGATGACCTGTGTTGTGGAAAGTAGAACTTTTGGATCTTGTGGAAAGTAATTAGACTCCTGGGTCTTGTAGATGCTTTAGATATGAGTAATGCCTAAAGTAGTGTCTTGGGTTCAGGTCAGCATTCTGCTTAATAAAAGTCTGTCAAATCTTAGAATTCTGTAGTAATTGTTGTCATTTGTCTTTACATTTGATTTAAATTTGATTTACAATTAATTATTTATATGTAATTTCATAATCTAATTACATGAATTACATTTACATTAGAGAAGCACTTTGTATCAACATGTTTGAGTCTTCTGGAACCTTTTTTCCCCATTTGTCGAAAAAAGAAATTAATAAAAGACAAAAACAAACATTTGAAGAATGCAAGGGACAGTGGACAGTGCTCAGAACAAAAACATTTAATCAGTCATAAAGTCTCAGGGCCTTCGGAGAAGCCCTAATGATTTTAAAGAACCAAAAAAGTACACGTATAATTGGTATTCAGTTTTATTTAGTGTAATCATTAAGTGCACTGTATTTTAATTCTTATTTGGTTTGGAAAACTGACCAATCTTCTTGGCATCTAGGGAGATACAGCCAAGCAAACTCTCTCACTGGTTAGGTCTTTAGGAGCTGGACAGATGGCCTTCAGATAAACATGGATCATTTCACATGTCAAATGACCGTTTTTATTCTAGAACCACAAAAAATGTTCGTGTGCTCTTATATACTAGAAGTCCCACAAGGCTGCTCACAGTACTCCACTACTTTTTACCTATTCAAATTATTATAAAATATCTCTTCTTCTGTTTACAAACACAAATGTGGAATCAATAAAGTAAACATAAACAAAATGTGAGGAACACAATGCTTTTCAAGCTGTATATGACATTAAAGGGACTTAAACTAAATCTTACAGCTGCTAATCTGAGATATTAGAGTATTAAATATTAAACTGTCAGCTTTCAAACTCAGGTTCATGCTGAGGTTAGCTAGATATCAGGCAGAGCTGACTTCTGTGTTGATGATAGACCTGATCAAGTCCAGGTGACTTGTTTGTTAATACCTGAAAGGATGAATTTAGCCAAAGAGTGGAATTTAATAGGAGCTTGTATACTGTATTGTTGGCTTGGGTTTCTGTCTCTCTTCATTCGTGCCCTCTCATCTCCTCCACTCTTGAGCTCACAGAGAGATAAAGTGAAGCAGAGGTGAGCGAAGGTGAGATGGAGAAATGATGAGAAGAGCAGCCTCAAGGGAGTTTAAACACCATTCTTACATATATTCTCCAGAACAGGATGGTCTTGCAGCTGGGTCTTTCTGCTTCTCTCAGCTTGAACACAACAGTAATGCATCAGCGTTTTTCCATATGACAGCCTTCAGCTTTTCAATAGCAGGTTTAAAAATAAAGATCCCTAAATGATTCTTGGTTTGGATATAAGGTTTGAGGAAAAACATTAATTTAGGGTAGCGCATTTATATTATGTGGAGGTTCAAAGTCAAAAATTCTGTTTATATTTTTCTTTAATGAACATCGATTGAAAGCTTCTTAATTGGATTAAAGTGTTTTTTTCTATAGTCTCACTCACACTCACTCACCCTTTTTGGCACCTTAATCTTTAACAGTGTACTGTTGTTGTGATGTGTCAGTTCCAGAAAACTAAATGTATAATGTCGAAGTGTGGAAAGTATATAATTTGGGGTAGATGATAGGGCAAAAATATTAAACCAGTATACTTCAAGACATTTTCATCAAACACAATATGCATATTTAGGTTTTAGATATTATTTGAAACTGATAAAATAGAACCAGTACTGCTACACATTAAAATGTAACACTTTATTTTGAGTCCTTTTTATATGAAACAAACACTCAACAGACTGTCGGTAGCACATCAAAAACATATAAGTGTTAGGATTAGGTTTTGGGTTGAGTTTAAGGTTAGGATTAAGATTAGGACTAGGGTGAAGGTTAGGGTTAGGTTTTGGGTTGAGGATAAGGTTAGGGTTAGGATTAGGGCCAGGATGAGGGTTAGGTGTTTGGTAAAGTTGGGTAAGGTTAGGTTTTGTGTAATGGAAGTAACATATTAACTATACATGCAATTAATGTAAGTGATATATTGATAGTACAACTTCAAGATATTTACTTCAATGCAATCAGATGCTTCACTACTGCTACTTCACTGATATGTTATTGATGTGTTATTGATAATCTGTAAAGAGTTTATTAATCCTCTACAAAGGACCACGCCACTTAAGGTTCTGATGGAACAGCCTTAGAGGCATTCTAGTGCTGTTAACCAAATTTTTTCCTGGAATTGAAGTTTACTGCAGATTCATTGGCAAACTCCTAACACATTTTAGCTGAAAAGTAAGTAGAAGCACATTTTGGCCCCAGAAAAATGTCAGAATCATCAGGGTGACCTGGGGAAAAGTATAGCTGCTGGCTTGCTTTGTGCCTGTGTAGTTCTACTGAATGGCTGAAATGAGTTTATTTCTTGGCACTGGTTTTTATAGTCTTCCTCTTGGTCATTAGTGGCAGTAAATTGCTAATCAGTTTCACAAATCAGAAGCGGCGCTGCTGAGAGGCCCACAGACATTAACATCCTTATAAATGAGCATCAATCTTTTGATCTTTTGATTGGCACCTCGTACAAATTAGTTCCTTATTTCAGGGCTACTGCTGGAGGTTCCGAAAGCAGGAGAAAAACAGTCATCCACTTTGACAAGTGGTCATGAAGAAAACCCATGCCTGGAGGGGTCTTCTGCAAGTGGCATAGCAATTAATAACTGCGGAATAATCCACCCTCAACAGCCCACAGAAAGAAGCAGAGAAGAGAGAGGGTGGCGAATGATGCAACCCAGAGCTACGATATGAAACATAATCAGCACTGGAAGCTGTTGGGTCTAGGGATAAACAGACTATTTACCCGTTTAGGGATAAACAGATAAACAGGCAAAGTTGACTTCAGGAAAAAAAGGAAATAAATAAAGATATCAATTCTGTGAAAATAAAGACTAGGACTTCAATTTGCCTGATTAATATATGTACATAATTTCAATGTGAATAAAATACATTACATCAACATAGTTATGGCCAAACATTTACAAAACTGCATGTCCATACTTCATGCTCAAAAGTGGACTGGAGAGACTCCCTGAATACAATGCATGGCTTGTAGGTAATTCAGGTACACAGAAAAGTAGTATGTTTACATGTTTACATGTCCAAGAAATTTAATATTCCACCATTAATTCACTAGAAACATAAGTAAAGCAAGTAATAGCCCTGAAACATTAATGGGATAAATATAGTGTCTCTTTCCTTCATGTGGGTCAGTATTCAGTATTTTATTTAAGTTAGTATTTTCTTGCATATTAGTTCTTTTGGATGACAACTTGATGTCTTGTAGTCATGGAGTTCAGGAGTTTACACATCCAATGCTCAGTCAGGCTTGAGCCCCAAGTCAAATTCCATGGTTTGTTGATTTGTGTGAAAATAAATAACACATTCTCTACAGGGAATAAACTGAAAAATTATCATTTTTCAAAAGAAAATGATGTACATTTATTATTTATTTGCTGAGTTGAACATCCTGAAAAAAATTAAAACAAACTTTAAAATGTGCCTTAAAGGGGAATTCCACCAATTTTTTAAGATGTTTGCATAATTCCGTTGCAATGTAAACAGTCATTCCCAGTGGTTTGGTGTAAAATGGTTGACTGTAGAGTCTAAGATTTCATTACAGTGTTGATAGTGGCAAGAAGTCACCATGTCTACAACAATTTTATATATTATCCAACACTACCAGTGAACCTACCAGTGTTTACATGTAATGTTGATGGTAAAACAGTGGAAAAATCTGAATTTATTTGTTTTCTTTGGGCACTATTTTGCCTTACAGGGCCCTGCATGTACACCTTCACTATGAATGGATTAAAATAAACGGATTATTGACATTTTAGGCCAAAACTTTATCAAAAAACTATCCTAGAACAATGTTTCTAGCATCAGGCAAGGTATTCATAACCAGTAATATCTTTTTTGTGAGGGAGCTTTTAGAGGCATTAAAGTCCTTCCTTTCACCTCCACTTTGAACAATTCTGACTCTGTAAGTTTCTCTAGAATAGAGCATTTCACATCAGACCACTCTGAATGACTTTGTTTGTATTAACCATTTAATTAACCATTTATTTATGTAGAATTTTTTTTAAAATTGACTTTAACTTTAACACATTTTATTATTTCCAATATGTTAAATTGAGCAAATAAACAGCAATTGTGCATTCAACTGTTCGTTTGAATAACCTTTGCTTTTACTAAAGAACCCTTGAATAACTAGTTTTAAGGCTGTACTTTTAGTGAGTCTTTACTTCTGTTCGTTTTTTCCCTGCTGCAGTGCTGGGTGAATTCATAAATAGTAAAACTGTATCTCACAATGAGGGCATTGTGCTCAGGCTGCATAAAATCTGGTTTCAACTCAAGACTCATAAAATAAACTAATTTCTTTCTCCATGATCTCACAGGGGGCTCTGATACCGACTGTGTGCCTGTGTGTGCTAGGCCAGTCCATTTCCCTTGATAGGTAAATCACCTGTGCTGCTGTCTGTCAAATTACTCAATAATACCCGATTGTAAGCTAATTCAGCAGGTATTAGTCACTCTGATTGCAAATGATGAGTGTGGCCGAATGCACTGTGAGAGGGACAGACTTCAGAGAGCATAGATGGCATGCAGCTGGCGATCTCAGCCCACTCTGGATCTCATAAAAATACTGCAGGACAATCATTCACTGCACTCAGCAGTACCTAAATCCCCAGCCCCTGAGTCCAGATGGTTTGGCCCCATTGGACCACACCGCCTGAATTCAACTAATGCATTTTTTGCAATAAAGCACCAAAATCAGGCAACCCAGCCAAGAAAGCTGTCAGTCACGCTGATTAGCACTTATACGTAAGCAATAATGTTTTGCTAAAGTATAAATAACCAGCAAATTTGTGGTGACTATGGACAGGCAAGTTACCCATGTATTTTCAATAATCATCTTTATCATAAGAAAACCTTTACATTGTTAGCTTATGAAAGTCATGCTATGCAACCCAGCACTAAATATAAATATAAACTGAATTTATAGAGCCCCTTTGAGGTACTACATATTAAACACAATGACAGTAGGCCTCAACAGTGTAATTAGATACCTTTTTAACTATTTAATCCTCCATATTCAGTCATATGAATACAAATGCTAAGCGGCATAATAGTGGAAGTATTATTGTATAGCTACCTCCAAACAAAAGGCAGTTTGAAGCTAAAGACATCTGTTTGGCCAAAACAAGCAAAACTTCTAATCAATGCAACATTTGTTCTGAAACTTCTCACAACTGTGATTGGTCCTCATGTCACATGGCAGACTTGCAGGAGTAGATGAGCTGTCATTGTGAGAAAGAGTGTCTGGGGACAACTTAAACTTCTGGTGCTGTATTGCAGTGAATGCTGATACAAACAAGGGAACACCCATCTACTTACTGTACTTGGTAAATTGTTATATTTCAAGGCCCAGCATTAGGGTTCACAGTGCTGCATAACGGGCTATGCTGTTGCTCTTATTGATGCACTACTGCTATGGGACAATGTCTAGTACGATTTCTGCTCATTCTAATTCTGGAGACCTAGCCACCAGAAGCTGTATAACATTATTTGAGTCTGCTGAGACCCATAGCTGTGTAATAGAGTGGGCTGGTGGGTGTGTTATGGAACTAACTGAGATTGAAAGGACATTTACCGTAAGTTTATTTGAGCATTCTCATAGCACAGCTCTTTCTGACTCCATTATCAGAGTGATAAATCAAAATGTAATTTGGACCATGTAGTTTCATCTTTGGACTTGTGTTTCACTTGTGTTTCAGTGTGTGTTTAAGATTGTTGGATGCAAAGGTGCAGAGCACTGATTAAAGAGCTCCTGAGCTTAAAGAACTCCTATGCTGTGTGTATGTGTGTGTGTGTGTGTGTGTGTGTGTGTGTGTGTGTGTGTGTGTGTGTGTGTGTGTGTGTGTGTGTGTGTGTGATTGCTGAGTCTGGCCATGTTGGCAGGCCTGATAGGCACAAATGTATCAGACCTACAGTGTGAAAATAGTGAGAGAAGATGTGTGTGTGTGTATGTGTGTGTGTGTGTGTGTGCACATGTGTGTGTGTGTGTGTGTGTGTGAGTGGGTAAATGAAGGTGAACGGTTTGGGATCTTTCAGATGCCTGTCTGCCATACTGCTGCATAACGTAAGATTCTCGAGTTGGAAGCAATGTTTTATGGTCATATCAGACAAATATACAGTATTTTAGGCAGCAAACACTCCAAGTGAGTGGCTTGATAAAAAGATCGATTATACATAGAAGAACCTCATCCTCATGGTGAAGTATAGTACTTCGCAACAGTCCCTTCCCTTATTAATTTCATTCTCAGTCAAAACAACCTTTAAGTATAAAGTTATTCATTTTTCAAAACAAAAAAGTATTGTTTTTTATTTATCTCAGCAGTGTGCCTGGGGTCTTTATTTATTTATTTATGTAGCAAATTAATTTTTCTCCATAACTTTTTCACAGCCACACATCCCTAAAGACCCATGGCATTGATCAGCCTTCTCACAGCGGTAGGATGTACAGGAACATCTGTAGATGTTTTCACATCTGAATAAGAGTAGAGCTTGAACTTCTCCTCTCTATCAGAGATAAAAGCTTTAAGCACTCTTTATCTGATGGTGACATTTTTGGTGGTCTACCATGTCATCTACTGTTATTAGGGGTTTCATTTTCCCTGTATCTTTAAATCACTGTTTTGGAAAATTATGTTTTTCAATGATTTTCCTTTTATTTTCTCCTTTATTATTATTATTATCTAATCTCATCAGAAAATGTGCCCTTTAGCCATTTCAGATATACATGATAAAGAGTTTTGTTATGGCAGCTAAGTTGGGTTGCGTCTTGTGTGCATGTTAGTGTCTCTTTGAAAGGAGACATTATGTCAGTGACACCTTTTGAATGGAAATTGAATAAAAGAAAGGGTGGTGTCATGCATTTGTACAGTAATATATGGTGGAGAGTCTGGAGCTGTTTTCCTCCAAAGACCATGGGAACCTTGCTAAAATAGATGGCATCATAGATATCATCATGTACCATAAACATGTAAATAAACAAATGCACATAAACTAAAACTGAGCTGTGGTTGGATCATTTTTGCCAGACAATAAGCTAAAGTTTTACTTTAGCTAAGTTTACTCAAAATAGAATCAAGCTTTGGTAAGGTCACCCCAGTCCACTGACCTAAACCCTACTGAAAACCTGAAGAGGAGAGTACAAAAGAGAGGACAGAGAACCCTGGAGGATCTGAGATGTTCTTTATTGAGAAGTGGTTACTCTGTACTATATAATTCCGTGAAGGATTAATTGAAGAAGGCTGTTATTTTGGCAAACAGAGGTTGTTCAAAGTATTGAACGCAGGGGTGCCAGCTTCTATAAACAGCCAAGCGTGATTAATATCCATCCATCCATCCATCCATTTTCTAAGCCGCTTCTCTGTCAGGGTCGCGGGGGGTTCTGGAGCCTATCCCAGCAGTCTTCGGGCAGAAGGCAGGATACACCCTGGACAGGTCGCCAGTCCATCGCAGGGCAGACAGACAGTCACTCACACACAGGGGCAATTTAGCATGTCCAATTGGCCTGACTGCATGTCTTTGGACTGTGGGAGGAAACCGGAGCACCCGGAGGAAACCCACGCAGACATGGGGAGAACATGCAATCTCCACACAGAGAGGACCCCGGTCACCCGGCAGGGGAATCGAACCCAGGCCCTCCTTGCTGTGAGGCGACAGCGTTACCCACCAGGCCATTTTTTTTAAAAATCTGTTTTTTCAGGGCAATTCGAATTTAAAGAGACATGTCAAACTTTATTCATATTGTTAGACATGCTAGTGCAATCCTTTTTGGCAATTTTGCACTGAGTGGTACCAGTGTGCAAAAATACTCCATGGTATTTGGTGGATCCCATGTTGACTGGCAACTCCGGTGCTGGCTGGCTGTTAACTCACTCACCATAGCGGTGCTAATGCTAACTTTACTGGCAACAAAATGTTTGGTTTAACAATGCTCTTTTCTAGTTGGTAATGTGCTTTTCCACAGATAGAACACATCTCCTCTAGAGTTTTTGGTTTGAGAAATGACTACCAATTCACTCTATCCATCAATCTCTTGGACAATTGGGCAAATCTTCATATTTACTCATATGCTATGGCATATAAAGTTTCTCGGAGACAGAGGTTTGCCACATTTATTTTATGATTAATACCCTATTTTATAAGTTAAATAAAGATGTGTTTTATATTATATGTATAGCTTTATATGTTCTTTTTCAAAACTGTTATATCCAAATTTTTTATAATTTGATATACAGCATTTTGAAAGGCTTCTCTCATATGTTCAGTATGACACTAAGAAAATGAACCACAAAGGCATTTTTCATTACCTTGTTTTTTCATACATTTTCACCAAGAGTGCCAATGATTACAGAGCTTTATATGCTGTATGAGGTCTATGACACTCAAAACTTCAGCTACGTGGCTTATGACTGATATTTGGCAGCTGAAGGAGACATAAAAGATTTTTCTTGTGACAGATGCAGGTAATGAAAAGCATGGGAGGTGATTTTACTCCTTTAAAGTCCAGCCTTCATTCTTTTGTACATACAGTGAAAAAACATCAAGATGGCTCATAATCTGTCCCCACTTGAAAGTTTTCCACAGAGCTGTGGACTCGGGTTGCCAATCTGCCAGTATAGAACTGAGGATCCTCTCAAGGGTACAGTGATAGTTTGAGGCTCATTTTGCTCTTCTTGTTCCATCACTTTCTCAGTGCTGAGCAGCAGGATGAGAGAGCACTCAGGAGAGGACACAGCAGTGCACTCTGGAGTGTCTGACACCCACATAAGTGTCAGTCTCAGAGGAAAGTTGCTACTACCAGTGTGTGCAAGTCCAGGAACTTATATAGCTCATAATAGCTTCCAATATATTTTTAATCCAACAAATTAATGATAGAACATGAAAGGAAAGAAGTTACAATTCACTTTGTCTAGAGGCACCTGATCTGAATGGTAGAAACTGTAGCACTGGGCCTTGACAGTGGTCATTCTCACAATATTCCCACTGGACATTCCATCTATAATTTATTTGCTATTCCCAGATTAACTTTGCTGCCACCTAGTAAAAGTATCACTCAAAAAAGCAACGTAGGAATCGTAAGTTAAGCCTGCATGTAGCGCTACAGACCCATAACTTTGTTTTACACAATAAGGAATTTTTATTAAATATAATTCTACATGGAAACATATAATTCTACAAAACACTACATCAGTTACAATGTAAAAACATTTCATCAAGTCAAATAGGATGAGGCATAGGTCAGTTCCTGAGAGTGGCAAGCCAAGACCATTAGAGCTATGCCTTCATTTCAGAGCTTAACGTCAAAACAGCCAAGAAATGGAAAAAGAACTCACATCAACAGAAATGCAAATTTATGCTAGCACATCAAAGAGATTTCTAATTGTATGATACCGCTAAGGCATAGCTGATGCACACAAACAATGTAAACACATGCATTTGAAGCTTCTTAAAGTTATTCCACTTTTTTACTTGAAGCTTGCAGCCATATGTTGTATGATGTAGTTTTATAGTTTTTTTTTTTTTTTTAATCCAAAAAGAGCCGTGGCGTGGAGCTGACTCTATTTTCCTTTTTTTTCACTACCGGCAGAAACATATACACGACTATAGATATACACTCCCACTCAGAAACATATACACGACTATAGATATACACTCCCACTCAGAAACGTATACACGACTATAGATATACACTCCCACTCAGAAACGTATACACGACTATAGATATACACTCCCACTCAGAAACATATACACGACTATAGATATACACTCCCACTCAGAAACATATACACGACTATAGATATACACTCCCACTCAGAAACATATTCAAGACTAGAGCTGCACTTTTTTTTTTTTTACAAAACCGGTCCCACCTTTTGGAAAACAAATCCTTGATTGATTCCAGCGTAATTTTCTAATTGTACTGGTAGTTAATCTACCAATCTAAGTTAGGACATCTGTCCAGCTCCTGAAGTCCTTACAAATGAAAGAGTTGTGTTAAAAGAACTTAAAGTTGTGTTAAAAGGACTGAGATATTTTAACCATTTGATTTTCAAATAAATCTTAAAGGTGCACTATGTATGTTTTGGTGATTTGGAGACCTCTCTGGTGAAGTTTTGTAATTGCACACAATGCACGGAAAAACATTTTGTTATGTGGGTTGTGCTTCCTAGCAGATAAATCTAAAGACTGCAAATGTGTTTAAAGAGAACTCAGTCAGAACTTGGTGAAAGACATGTCTTCCGAGTATGTAAGTGAATTATCTACTATTGACATTTCATCTTCATCAATATAATATTGATTTTGGATTTGAGGCCTAATTATCGAGCCAGGCCTACGTTTTCTTTTTTTCTGAAATGTAAGGGCAATGTGGTCTGAAAAATCAGTTCCAACACCCCTGACTTTCATTATTTTAGGTTTCACAGAATGACTTGCGGCGGTGTATGGACATCATGTCTTGGTGTGTTTTTCTCCATACTGAGTAAAGTTACTTCTTTTAATTTTGACAAAAAATATATAATACAGCTTTAATAATTAAATGTGATGCTTTGGCTACTACAAAACAATACAATATACATAAGCATTCCATTAAATAAAAATGAACTGTGAATATGTTACTTCCCAGAAATCATTAGACCTGCTCTGATTTACATGAATCTGTGTCTATCAGACTTGGAGGAGTTTAGAGTTTCACTTATGAATGATGCTGAGTGAACACTGCACAATCATATATTAAGCGGTTACAAACAAAATAGTTTGATTTTGTTATTGTTATTGATATTGTTATTGCAGATACAGTGGTAACATCTTTTACAAAATCATAGTTTTAAAGTATAAAAAAAATCCAACCTGCTTTTATATTGATCAGAAATCTGCTCACAGTTGTTCATACAGAAAACAACAAAACGTGCAAACACTTATTTCATAGCTGTGTGTGTGTACAGTGAAGAGTGAAGCTCCACAGAGAGCCTGTTTGAAACATTGGTGTGTCAGAGGGCTTGCTTCGCTCTTAAGTATTTTTCTGCCTATCATAATTACCCTGTCAGCCCACTGCATTTATCAGTGTGTGTCAGTGAGTGCTAACGGTGAGTGTGAACCCTTCTAGCCTGTTAGCGTCATAATCTAATCAGGGAGCAGGACCATCACACTCAGTGTGTGTTCTTTCCTAATCAGCCATTTCCCCTCCACTTTCCCCTCCTTCCCCATTGCTCGTTAGCTTAATGGTCTTTTCACAGAGCTACAAATTGTCTTAATTGATTTTCTCAAAGTCACAGCAAAGATCAGAGCGCCTTTTGGGGGCAGTCTTGCTAACTTTGGGGCCAAAATGATGAGTTGTGATTGTCTGTGTGGAGCTCTCAGAGTGGTCATTGGGGGGGAATTTGTTATCATGATTGTGCTGCAATCAAAAGTGTTTGGAAATTCTTTCAAATAAAGGTGCCAAAAGGGGTGACAGAAAAAGCACTTGCTGGTCATTAAAGAACCTTTTAATAGATTTATTTTTATTTCATTTTCTGATGAAGTCCACTTATGATTTTATTTAACAAAAAATGATGAAACACTTCCAACCTTTCTTTATTCCTTATAATTAAATGAGCTCTTTTGTTACTGAGCCTTTGGATTCTGATATATATATATATATGGTCTCTGTTTTGATTGACTGCCCTATTTTGTGCCTCATACAAAACGCAGTCCAGGTTGAAACACGGTTTATAACTTCAGCAGGTATGGGCGGGGCTAAACCACTGACTAGCCTGATAAGCTGAATATTTCTAAAAGCTTGCTTTTTATGACATCACAAAAACTAATATTTTTTTTCAGTTTAACTTCCGTAGGTTGACAGTGAGGACTGGGAAATGAACATTACATCTTTTTTTTACTTTTTAAAAAATATGTTCATACTACAACTTTATTTCAGAAAATTGAGGAAACTTTAAGAACTCCTTAAAGTTTGACAAATCTACATGTAATGTGAATGTTCTAGGAAGAGCCCTTAAACTGGTATAGAACCTTAAATATTACATGAAGGTTTTTTTAACTTCAAAGAGTTCTTCACACTCTGGCTATTTCTGGCTAATTATTTAAGCAAATGTAATTCTTCTATAGCATTGCTTAAGGAACCCTCTGTGGAAGAGTGTACAGCCAAGACAAGACTCATTTGGGAACCACAATAACTTCTTAAATGAGAAGGACCTGCTGGCACTTCTAAAACTTGAAAATAAAGCCAGTTTGCATTGTAGTCTATGTTGTTGGTGAATAATAAGCCTCAGGCTGATTTAAAAGGATTAAGAGTTTAGAAACGCATTGTCTGTAGAAGCAGAGAGAGGCACAGTGCAGCATGTATTTTGCCTGAAGCTCTTGTTTCAGCTACACTGTTATTAGTAAACTCTGTCAACTGTTCACATGGTGTACGTTTCAGCCTGTTCTAGCCTACAGTCAGTTGACCCTTTCTTGTTGAGTTCCCATGCATCTTTTGAAACTTCCTATTTAGTTGCTTTTGCCCTCAAGGTGCTGGAATTTATTTGGAATGGGAATACACACTAAATCTTCACACATGTGACAAACTTGAAAATGAAACAACTGAAGAAAAGATCTTTCTGATTCTGTGCAACTTGCTTAAATTTAATTGCCCCTTAAGAGCTTTCTTAAGGGAAAAGTTTGACATTACACAATGGATGCCCCCAGAAGAAAATGCATTCTCTCTCTCTCTCTCTCTCCATGAGCGACACCACATCCCTGCATTTTAGAGCAGGAAATGAGACTGCATCCATGTCCCTCATAGCCACATGGACAGCAGGTAGATCCCATTGCTTTGTAGTAAATGTGTCCCAAAGTTTGAAAATCACAGTCAAAATGCAATTCTAATATTACAAGATCAATAATAACTGCACATGCCTTTTCCACATATCCAAAGTAAGTTACTTAAATACTAAGATGAGTTGTGATATATATGTATATACGTTTGTTTCATCATTAAGTACAGGGTGGAAATAAAAACGTTAAACCCTTTAAACACCAAGTGGAAAAATGGCGAAAGTATGTAGGTAGATACAGCTAAGTGAGCTCTCCTATTGGTTAGGACTTCAAGAGTCATAGAGAAGTTCTAACACGTTGGATAACCTATCAGCATGTTTTGATTTTCATTGCTACAGAAAGAAAAAAAACAAGCTAAACCATGTACTAATATGTCTGTCAAGAGCCACAAGTAAAACATGCAGCGTCTAGAAGCTATTTTGAATTTTTTTATCTCACCTTAAATGCTGCAGCAGTTACATTCTGGTACCAACAAATGTATCATTCCACCTTAAATATTGCAGCTGTTAAACTTTGCTGCATCATTTATGTTGGAACAGAAAATTTAAATAAGAAACTGAACTCAGCCTCATCAGAAAGTATTCATGCGACTCACGGCTAACTTAACAAATATGACTAGAAACCTATAGGGATGCTAGCAGAAGTTAGCATTATTGTTGATGTGAGTTTTTTTCCTCATTATGGCTGAGTTTTGACATTTATGGCCTGAATTGAAGACCTAGCTCTAATAGTCAACACTGATAATTTTATATATGTATTGCAGGAACTGAGGGGTGAAAACTTGTGTGGGAGAGAAAAGAAAAGGAGGAAGAAGAAGAGAGAGAAAGAAAAAGGCAGACAGGGAGAAAAAGTATAGAGAGAGACAAAGAGAGGCAGAGGCAGGTATGAATGATGATCATTGCATTATTCTGTCTGTGATGCAGAACTAAGGTCTGCAGAGATAAACTGAAAAGGGGCTAAATATGCTGGATGTTTTTGAACTGTAATAATGAATGGAAACTTGCGGGGGAGAGAAAAGGAGAGGAGGGCGAAAAAAAAACAGAAAATGAAAATAGAGGAGGGTATAAATGGTGATGCATTGACTGCATTATTCTGTCTGTTATGCAGAACAAAGTCTGAGGAGATGTAGTTACAAAGAGTGAGGGTTGAATATCATCAGTGTGGTTAGACTACACTTCTGCATTTAATGCAAGAGCTAATGAGTGAAAGCCGAGAGAAGAGAGGGAATGTAAGAGTATGAATAGAAAGATTATAAGTAAAGGAATGAACAATGAAAAGGAGAAAGTGGAAAAAGAGTATGCATGAGTAGAGAGTGAGAGACTGAATAAAGAGAAAACATGAAGACAGACAGACTCTAAAAAAAGATAGCATGAGAAAGAGAGTATGAATAAAGAAAGTTTCAGAAGAGAGTATGAATAAAGAAAGTTTCAGAAGAGAGTATGAATAAAGAAAGTTTCAGAAGAGAGTATGAATAAAGAAAGTTTCAGAAGAGAGAGAGTAAGAATAAGGAAAGTTTCAGAAGAGAGTATGAATAAAGAAAAGTTTCAGAAGAGAGAGAATGTGAATAAAGAAAGTTTCAGAAGAGAGAGAGAGTAAGAATAAAGGAAGTTTCAGAAGAGAGAGAGAATGTGAATGTTTCAGAAGAGAGAGTATGAATAAAGAAAGTTTCAGAAGAGAGAGAGTATGAATAAAGAAAGTTTCAGGAGAGAGAGTATGAATAAAGAAAGTTTCAGGAGAGAGAGAGTATGAATAAAGAAAGTTTCAGGAGAGAGAGTATGAATAAAGAAAGTTTCAGGAGAGAGAGTATGAATAAAGAAAGTTTCAGGAGAGAGAGTATGAATAAAGAAAGTTTCAGAAGAGATAGAATGTGAATAAAGAAAGTTGCAGGAGAGAGAGAGTATGAATAAAGAAAGTTTCAGGAGAGAGAGTATGAATAAAGAAAGTTTCAGGAGAGAGAGTATGAATAAAGAAAGTTTCAGGAGAGAGAGATTATGAATAAAGAAAGTTTCAGGAGAGAGAGTATGAATAAAGAAAGTTTCAGGAGAGAGAGTATGAATAAAGAAAGTTTCAGAAAAGAGAGTATGAATAAATAAAGTTTCAGAAAAGAGAAAGATTATGAACAAAGAAAGTTTCAGCAGAGAGAGAGAGTATGAATAAAGAAGGTTTCAGGAGAGAGAGTATGAATAAAGAAAGTTTCAGAAAAGAGAGTATGAATAAAGAAAGTTTCAGAAAAGAGAGAGAGTATGAATAAAGAAAGTTCCAGAAGAGAGAGAATGAATAAAGAAAATTTCAGAAGATAGCAACTATGAGTAGAGACAAAACTTTTTTCATTGTCTACTTTAGAGGTCACTTCTCTGCAGATCTTCCTGGGCTGTGAGTGGCATTCCTGAGATTTATGCTGACATTTCTCAGTTTCTATAAATAAATGGTAGCATCTGCACAGAGCGGTAAACGCTAGCCCCACACTAGCCTGCAGCCTTCATTAGCCTCCTTGCACTCATCTTCTCATCTGTCCTTCCAGACATGTCCCCTGCTGAGAGACAGGCTGGGGAGAAACTAGCCTCATTTTCATTTACATCAAAGCAGGGTGAAATTTATTTCCTCATCTTTCAGTTAAATTCAGCAGGGAAAAAAGCCAAAATGTTTTTCGTTATCCAGTAATGAAATAAAGGGAGGATTAATCAAACAGGGAGAATAAAGGCATTTTTACCAATTTTCACAACTGAGGTTTTACCGATAGAGATCCCAACTAAACCTGAGAGCCACGTATCAACTCCACAGGCTGCTCGACCGGAAGCATCAGTAAAATGTGGATATCCACAGCCTGAGAGCATGCCCTGAGCACACAATAACAGTTTGATACCTATTTTAAAAAATAATGGTAGCTGGAGAATCAATGTTGAATGGACAAGCACTCAGTCAAATATAATAGGAGAAAGTAGAACAAAATTGTCTTTAGTGTTGACAGACACACAGACACTCATTTCTGTAGACATGTGTCTGTGTGAATGTTTACAGCAATGAATGTCTGTGTGTCTGTGTGACAGTGTGGTAAAATTCAGGTGTCAGTGTCTGTGCAATCAGGTGTGGTGCCTTCAACAGTGACTGACTGACTGGCAAAAGGTACCTTTCTAAGAATGACTGATTATTTATAGTTCCTTTCATCAAAGTAAATAGGCTGTGCACTACACAGTACTAATACTAATACTGTTCATCACACTGTGTTTAAAACATTTGCAAATGTGTCTAACATTTACAACAATGTGTTTAAAACAAATACAATATAGCCTAACATTCATCGTATTGGGTCCAAAGCAAATGCAATATGATTTAATGTTCATAATACTGCATTTAAAATACAACATAGCCTAACATTCATCACACTACATTTAAAATACAAGATGGCTTAACATTCACCACACTGCATTTAAAACAAATGCAGTATGATCTAATGTATATCACACTGCATATAAAATACAATATAGCCTAACATCAATCCCACTGCATTTAAAACCAATGCAAAATGATTTAACGATCAACACTCTGTGTTTAAAATAAATATATCCTGACATTAAGGTAATGTTATTGCAGAGGCAGGTTTACCTATTGGTCTAAATTAGAATAATAGCTAGTTTAGTAATAGTTAAATTGCTCACTCAGTGTATAGCATTTATGCTCCCTCAGGTTTTTGTTTTGGACAGTTTCTCCTGCATGCAATGCTCTAGTTTTACTTTTGACAATGACAGCATCAGTGTAATCTGATTTTATATAGTTTATGCTAGGTAATCAGCCACTGGGTTTGGTGGGTGAAGCAAATCTACCCATCAGATATAAATATTTAGCCACAGAAAAAAATAATTTGTTGGCTAAAGTAGAAAGTGTAAATATGGGCTGTATGAAGCTTGTATGAAGTTATCTATTATAGGCTGATATTTTGAGACCCCTTTTATACCTTTTGCTTCTTGGCTGTACAGCTAGTTCATTGCTCAGTGTGGATTACTCACTGCTCTCATGTTTGTATTGTAGTTGCTCATCAGCAGTAAACTCCTCATGCACTGAATCGTACTTTCTCTGGAGTCCTTGTTTTTTAGAGAAGTCGTGATCGTTTCCCTGGAAAAGAAAGTATTCTGGCAGCACAAAAGGCCTGGGACAGAGCCAGAACCATACAGGACTAATGCCTGAGTTTAGCGTTTAGCGTGCATTTGAGATGTGTATTTTAGAGAGAGAGAGAGAGAGAGAGAGAGAGAGAGAGAGAGAGAGAGAGAGAGAGAGATAGAGAGAGAGAGAGAGAGAGAGAGAGAGAGAGAGAGAGATTGAGAGAGAGAGACAGAGAGAGAGAGATAGAGAGAGAGACCAAGAGAGAGAGAGAGAGAGAGAGATAGAGAGAGAGAGAGACAGAGTGAGAGAGATAGAGAGAGAGAGATAAAGAGAGAGAGAGACAGAGTGAGAGAGATAGAGAGAGAGAGAGATAGCGAGAGAGATAGAGAGAGAGAGAGATAGAGAGAGAGAGATAGAGAGAGAGAGATAGAGAGAGAGAGATTGCCAAGGTCAGAACTGAATGGCTCAGTTAATGTCTTCAATCTGCCTGCCTGTCTAATGAGAGAGAGCACAGAGATCAGCAAAGTCAATAAGGTACAGCACACACATATGCACGCTGTTGAAGTTGTGAATAGGAGACTCTATTTCATCGTCACTGCTGTAGGAAGAGCTGGGCTTGATTGTGCTAAAGCAAAAAAATAAATAATAATAATAATAATAAAGGAGAAACAGAATTTTTGCATTTATTGCAAAGCTGCATTAATTATTAGATGAATTAATGTATGTGACAAGCATATTACATAAAATATGCTTTCAAAAGATTATGTAGCTTTCTTCATAATAGCAGTAGCTCTCCAAATAAAACTTATTGAAAATGGAATTACTAATACATGTATAGTGCAATCAGTGCAGAACTATTCTTGACCTTGAGATGGCTTAGTGATTTCTGGGAACTTAAAAGTACATATATGTAAAATTAATTTCGGTTTTGTAGCACAATCATCATACTTATTGTATTTAAAGTGTGAAATATTGTAGTATTATGCTTATTTCATTGGAAACTTGAAGTCCAAAGGAAAATTGTCCAATCAGAATTTCTTTCTCAATAGTATTGATCTTGCAGATATAGCCATGCTAGCTTTTTCAGTGGTTAGGCCTTCAGGAACTGGACAGAAGGCCTTAAACATTGCATTAACCACTAGTTAACATAGTTAGGTACCAACAGTTAAATCAACCATTTTGAGTACATGCTGACTTCCAATGAGCGGGTTAAAAAAAGTGACTCTAGGCCTTCTGGAAGTCCCAAATGAATCAGTGACAGCAAATACACGTTGTAGTCTAACTGAGCTTCACATAAAACATGGGATGCGTTTAATCTAAAACCAAAATATTTCAGAAACATTATAATGGAGATGGTGAGTTTACTGGTTGAAATGAATGGATAAGCTCATAAAGCTCAATATGGGCTCTATTTACGGGGAAAGGCCCACCCTTCAATAAATGGAGCAAGCTGGCTTGCTGATTGTTATAGATCTCTTCTCATTAAAAAGATCAGAGCCTGGTCTTGCATGACAGCACATAACTGCCTGAAGGAATTGTCAAAATGGCTGCTGAGAGGACAGACTTCATCGTAAGGACTGTGCTCCACTGTTAGTTTACTGCTAACATACTATTAGAAATCAATAGCAGAAATTAGCATTAATATAGTGTTGAATTTTGAGATTTATATCTAATAGTGACACTACTGAGTATTCAATATTTCCCTAGCTGGGTAAATTCTATTTTTTTCAGTATCCAAGTTCTAAATCAGTCAATAAATGTTCACATGGAAGGAGGGTTTTATATTATATTTGGTTGTTTATGTAAGCCCTGTGACCCAGAAGGATAAGCGGTTTAGAAAATCCAGTCCAGTCCAGTCAAGTAGTAACCTTAGCAGCACAGGATGCACCAGAGTTTCCTGGGCATTGTAGGTGGAGAAGGAGATGCTGGAGGCAAAGAGGCCTGGTGCATTCACAATGGATGAGGAGGTTCTGATGCATTCTTGAAGACATTTTCAATAAGTGGATATATTATGAAAAAAAAAAGCAGCAGTACACAGCAGTACATTTTTCTTGGACATTCTGAGATTTCTTTCAGCGTTCTCAAACAGCCAGTCCTTGTTCTCAAGGTTTAATCCATAGCCTCCCATGATCACTAATTATCTTTGACATTTGTCCTGTTTATCAGACATTTGACTTAACTATTGAGCTTTTGACCTTTCTTCCCAGGTTCAATAAGTATTCACATCTCATTTTTCAATCTATATTCAATCTATTTGTTTTCATAATAGATCCTCAGTTTTTGTTCAGTTCAGTGTTCTCATGTTTCCATTCTCACATTATATCCATATTTTCAATATTTAATTTCTGTTCACAGTGGGGAAAATACTAACATGCAACATGATTTGTCATTCACCTTTTTCCCATATCCAGACATGTTTACATTTGGAAAAGCCTAATGCGCCCAAAGATAATCTACAACAAAAATAATAAAACATACATAATGGGTCTGATGTCAACTGGTAGCATGTACTTGCTCTTAATTTTGGAAGAGAAAACAATAAATATAAGAAAATTAGGTCCTCCACCTTTCACACATATATTTATGCACGTGCACAAGGTTCTATTTTTCATACATACAGTGACAATTCTCAGTAGCATGCATAATATATAACTGTACCCATCAGTTTGCAGCAAGTGAAATTATTGCTGCATATTTGCATTGCATTAATGTGACAAATGAGTTTCAGATGTAAGCAGTGATGAATTTTTGTGTGGTTCTGTTCAGAAAAACTGCCTTTTGAATTCTCAGGTCAAGGATAGGGTTAGGTTTAGGTGTAGGTGTAAAAATACAGTACTAAATTGAAATTGGAAAGCTCACAAATGTTTTTCTTTCATAGTGACTATTGCTAGGTCGGACAATCTTTACAGAACATTAGCAAAACATTTAATTCAAGCTATTGAGAAATTGACCATATGCAAAATTATAATTAACATGCCTCCAACCAATCATAATCATCTCTTAACGCTACTTCATCAAGCAAAGGAGGAACTTCAACATAACTCAAAACAAACCTGCAGTGAAAATGGCTGTGGCAGTAAATTAGAATTATTAGACAGCAAAATGCATAAAAGTGCTACTGAGAAACATAGAATGCCTGACTCATTTCAAGGATTGTGTTTTTTATTTCATCCCAGGAGCTGAAACAGTTGTGGATTATGGATTCATTTGTGGAAGACCACACTCACAGCTCTGAGCCACAACTATTATGTTGGTTCTAAGGTAAGCTAAGCTTTATCAGGACTACTATAATTACTAAAAAACATTTTAATGTAATGTGCAACAATCAATACAATTACAAAATATGTCAAAAAATAGCTGCAGACATGATAAATCAGTCAGATTGAATTCTTTAGCGTTCACATTAGTGATTGTTGTGTGTTAAGATAAATATGAATGTATATGTACACATGCCACCTCTTGTATTGTTTAAGTTATTTTAAAGGCCCCATGTACAAGAGAAGTCTTCCTTGGCACTGACTAGCTCTTCAGTAACTAACATTGCTGTTATTAGCTCCAGTGTTAGCTTTAGCTTTTTTGTGTGTTGTTTACATTGCTGACATGAAAGCCTGCTGCTTACATGTAATGTGGCTAAGCGGTCTCTGTCATTCTTTTAATGTAAACTTGGCTTTCAGAACCATGGATTATACCTTAACCCCCCATTCATAACAGCTAGAATAGTGCAACTCTGCTTTTTATTAATCCATATTTGAAATATTCCATTCTCGTTTGGTCCATATATTCTCCAAGAATGCACAACAACATATCTGAGGATTTATTTCATCAATCAAACAAGGCAATTTTTATCATGTAATTTATGATATTAGATCTAGTCCATATGTCATATGGGACTGATTTGAGACAAAACAAGTGATAATCCAAATTTGACTATGAATTAAAGTAAGAAAAGTACATATAATTCTAACTAAAAATTGTGTGACTTCACACACCAATCAGAAAACATTCTACAACATTTTTTGCTTATCATACTAAATGTAGTTATTGGACATGAACTGTGACAACAAGAGTGGTTATAATGCAGGCTCAAACATTGGCTCCCAAGAAACTTAGGACAACAGCCCTGACCAGCCTGAGAACGCAAAATAGCCAAAACATAGTAAATATTACATGTAGCTCCTTTAGGTCAGGTTTCCAGATATTGGCCTGTCATAGGCTAATAACACGACTCTGAGTGAAGAATTCCTATTGGCAGTCTACTCAGGTCCAAGCCTGCGCTGTATCTGTATCCAGTCTTTTTGATATTCAGAGTAGGTTTGTGGTTTGTGTAAAGCTACAGGTCTGTGTTAATCATTATGTATGTATGCATGTATGTATGTATTTATGCATGTACATATATATATATATATATTTACAGTGCGCAGGGGTGCAGCAGCCAAGACTATTTCTGTCTCTGTTTGTGCTATGAATGTGAACGAGGGCAGAGTTTACACTTGTGCATAATATGCACTAATCCAGAGTGACACCCCACCCGTGGCTGCCTCAGAGAGAGAGAAACAAACATCACCTCAAGCTTATTTCAGCCATTTGTGATAGTGAAGCTGCCAAGCCTTTATTTAGCCTTATTAACACACAGTGAACAAAGCTGAGGGATGCAATTACTGTCTCTCAGTTCTGGTCACTTTCAATGTTTACACCAACCAGAATGATATTTGCTGTAACTGATTTAGACTCCCTGTTTCAACAAGTGCTATTAAATGCATGAAAACCAGGGTGACTGTAAATGAGATTAGCATAGCTTTTTAAGACAGCAGCAACTAAAGAAGGCCTTGGTCAAAAATGGCACTGGATGGCTTGGATGCTCTGAAATCCAAAACGTGTGTTTTGAAAATACACAATGGCTAAGATGCTCAAGCAGGTAAGACGGGTTAAAGAATCAAGAAAGCATAATAGAGTAAGATAATGGAAGGGAGATGGGGCTCTGCACGCTGTTTGTTTCCAGGTCATTAAGAGGACTTTCACAAAGTAGGGATATGTTTCTCATTTTTTATGTTAGTATTATAAAGAGACGGCACGGTGACGTGGTGGGTAGCGCTGTCGCCTCACAGCAAGGAGGGCCTGGGTTTGATTCCCCGGCTGGGCGACCGGGGTCCTTTCTGTGTGGAGTTTGCATGTTCTCCCCGTGTCTGCGTGGGTTTCCTCCGGGTTCTCCGGTTTCCTCCCACAGTTCAAAGACATGCAGTCAGGCCAATTGTGTAAAATGATCAAATTGTAAGTCGCTCTGTATAAGAGCGTCAGCCAAATGCCGTAAATGTACTGTAAAGAGAGGTGATGAAAATATATTCCTTTTAGTTAGTAGAATTGGCAATAATTTGATATACAATTTAAAACTGAACTATAAGCAATGCTGGCTAAGTAAAATGAAGTAAATGCAGACTTGTGTCCTGATGTTGGTGGTGTTGATTGGCATATTGTATTTGAGGTTCAAAATGTTGTCACAAACATTGTCACAAGCATATGTCATTTTATATCATACACTACACACATAACTGGAATGCAACACTGTACTTTATCACTGTTTATATTAAATGTACTTTAAGATTGTAACAAAATTGTTCTTCTCTCTACGTTTTAGGCCATTTAATAATTAGTGAATCTATATCAACATGAAAATAACATAATTCTGAACGCAAACTATGTACGGTGGTATACAAAAGTTTGAACATCCCAATTAAATTAAATGTTTTGTTGATTTTCTAACTGAAAATAAGTTGACACATCTACAGAGACCACACTTAAATATGGCAATTTTTTGCAAATTGTGGTATGTAAATTCCAATTTTTTGACATTAACATGTAAAAAATAAAGTACAAAATGTGCCATATCTTTTGCACAGGCCACAGTCCATGTTTATTTTTTTATTTGCTATTAAATTCAGCAAATAAACAATAATTGCATTAAAATGTGCAGATGCATATTTTCTCTAGAGTATGGGCAGAGACATTGACATTGAGCCAAGCATAATGTTGGATCTGGTTGGCACAAGTCCAAAACATGAATCCACACATTCCAAGAAACAGATATTGTTCAGCTCTCATTTGCTGCTGGTTGGGTTATTCTAATACATGCCTGCCTAAAGTGTGTCTGAGACATACAGTAGAGAGTGAAAACTGTGCCTGCCAGCCAACCCTGCTGTCCTCTAATGTATAATCAATCAAAAATGACAACCAAATAATACAATCAGAAAATATCTAGCACATGGTAAACATAAAGCTGGGGTGCATTCGCAAGGGCTCAGGCCAAAATGAGATGTCATACTCTTTGTGTTTGTGTGTGTGTGTTGCTGTTTTGCTTGTGCTGTTGTGTTCCTGTCTTCCCAGCCTAGAACATTTTGTTGCTGTTATCATTGTTTCATGATCCAGTCCATGTCTTCCCCTAATGGCCATTCACTCCAGTTCATATTCTGGTCCATGTTGCAGTTTATTCCTTGTGACATGATCTGGTGGGAAGAACAAAAAAGGCCTTCTCAGCTCCACCACCAGCTTTTTGCTTACTAGCTTTGGCTCACTCATTTGTTTGCTTGTTGCTTAGATGATTCATTTCTAACTATTTGACCTTGTTTTTTACCTCAATTTAGCATAGCCCATTTAAACCTGTTAGCTTGTACACTTTGTATACAGAATCCCTTTTTGTGTATTTTTGTAAATAGCTTCAGCAAATGTAGGGTTTGACTGACATTTTGTTTTGATTCTGTGTTTTGTATTAGTCAGGCAGCTAGGTAAGCTGTTTGTCTTTTGCTTTGTCCAGGTTATTTAGTATTTCTTTTAGAGTTAGTGTGGGTTTTCTTTATTGTTTTGGCCTTGGTCAAACCCAAAGCCCAACTGGTGTTTTTGCCTTATACCACTGCATAATATTTTAGATTTGCTAAGAATCTTTTGCCATCTTTTATCTCTTTATTACACACTATACACACATTCATCAGGCGTACATTTTGCATCACACCATTCTTTTATGTCCTTTAGAGTTCAGCTCTACAGGCTATAGGAAGGGGTGATGAAATTTTCTTTGTAAAATGGATAGTTCTGGTTGTAAAATCTGATTGGCTAAGCCGACAAATGATGCTGATTATGAAATTTTAGAAATAAATTCCAAATAGTGCATCATTTGTCAAGTATGGATGTGGCTGAGTCCCAGATGACTATTTCTTAGCCCTATTTTACACTGTTGGGTTGCAGGATCCAGTATTTAAATAGCGCACTATGTAGGGAGCAGAGAGCCTTTTGATATTTAGGCCCCACCAAAAGAGAGCCCTAAATAAGGCTCAGTGTAGTAATCTGGTAACCAAAAAGTACTTACAAAGCTAAGTTTTTACATTAAGCAGTGCAGCTGCTTAATCTAAAATCATATGTTTATTGTTATATGACAAAAAGTTAAATTCATGAAATGACCGCTATATATAGCCATGAACGACCAAATGTTCTTCTCCTTCAGAGGTCCATTGTTGCTCAGCAATGATACCATTGTCACGATTGGCCCCTCCCAGTCCTGTCCATGTGCGTTTGTTTTGGTTTTCAAGTCCTGCCCCTTGTTTGGTTACTCCGCCCCTGATTGTTTTCACCTGTCCCTCGTCTTCCTGGTGTGTATTTAAGCCCTGTGTTTGCCCTTTGTTTTTGGCTGGTCTTTGTATCAGTCTGTGTTTGATGTTTGCTTTGTTTGAATCTCTGTGTTGTTGGTTGTTTCTGGTTTATGTCATGTCTGCCCCACGATCTCTCTGTGTTGGCTCTTTGTCCCTGGAACGTTATGACCCTGATTTTGGATTTGCCCTCAATAATAGTCGCTTACCTCCGCACATGCGTCCGCTACCTCTCTCCGCGTTACAACCATACCCTACATTTCCTGGTGGAATACTTTTTTATATAAATTATTATTAATAATAAACTGAAAATTGTGCATTTTATCATATTTTACTTTGGCTACCATTTTATAAAAGCAATAAGCCCTGTGTTACTGCACTTTGTGCCAAAGAACACCCTTCCCATGATAAAATCATAATAACGTCAGCCTCTCATGGCTAATTGCTTTAGTATGAAAGTCCTGGAAAGCATTCATTGCTTTTATTGCAACTAAAAGTACTAGTAGTTCTCTGGGATGAAAATCTGATCTACTCAGCTGATTACTTCAAAACTCACTGCACAACACTTTGTGGTGTGCAAAGACAGTGACTTAAAAGCTTAAAGGCTGGCCAAGTCAGCTAATCTAAATCCAACAGAGCATGCATTCCACATGCTGATGATGGACCTGAAGGATAAACACCCATAAAAGAGCAAGAAATAAAAAACACTGCCCTAAAGCTCTGAAGATTTATCTGCCAGATCTGCATTTGATGATGTTCCCATGTTACATCTGAGCGGCAATAAATGAGAAAAATATGCAGCCACATTTTAGACATCTCAGTTACTTGCTTTTTTAACATAGTGTTTTACTGTCCAAATATTTTGTACCTTTAAAAACACAAAATACTTTTCATCTGTTCAAAATGTTCTCTCATTTCTAAAAAGCTGTGTATATGTAGATAACAGCAAATAAGTGCTAGATTGCACTGCCTAAACAACAAAATGATGTTACCGTCTAAATACTTTGGGTGTTTGCTGTATCACTAATTATCTTGCACAGTACAGTGGAAGTATTATGTGTTATGTATTCAAGTCTCATTTCAATTAGTCAGTAAAAAGCACACAGGCTGCAGCCTGTGAAAGCAGATACACAAGGGTGAGAATATTTTGAGATTATTTCTGTATAAAGTGGATTATCCCTTTAATCCGCAGTCTCCTGAGCTCTCATCCGCATTGAGGTTTCTGGTAAGAGTTTTTCTCGCAAAAAGAAAATATCCTAAAACAGAGTGGTCCACCCCTTGACAGTGTTTTTCACCCCTTGGAAACTACAGCGCTCACGTCTCTCCCTGAGGAGGCCTGTTTCAGAAGGAAATGTCCCAGAGGGGATATTTAGTCCTCATCACTGCAAGCCTGCTCTGGGTGGCTGGAGAGGTATCTCCAAAAAACACTCTTTGTCTGCATTTCTTTCCAAAGCCAAAAGCACAGCAGGGCTCCCATGTGGCACCACTGCCTAAGAGGATTGTGTCTTATCACTGGGACCTGGGCTTCAGTCTCTGTGCTCCCATAGCCATTCATGGTCTGGAGTCTATGTGAGTATGTCCTGTAGTTGTATGGGTGGGATGATAGCTTAGTTATTCTGCACTTTTCATCTACAGTGATGCTAGCCATTCCTGGGCGTCTATTAGGTCAGATGTACAGATGTGGACAGTTAACACTGCTTGTGTAATTGCACTTTGGCATTCAAAACAATGCGCTGATTGCTTAACTTAATCCTAACTTTTGATACCACCATGAGATTGTATATGACTCTGATCCAGAGTTATGAGGCTATGAAAAGGAGTTGAGAAACACATCATATGCCTCTTACTGTGTGTAATTGCTGAATGTATGTGTCCGTCTGTATTACTTGTGAAACTGACTAATGGACACTCAGAAAATCACTAAGGACTTACCCATCAGAAACATTTAATTCTTCATTCAGTCGCTGTTGGAGACACATGCACTGTAAAAAAAAGAGAGATCAGCTCAACTTCATGGCTTTTCTTGAATTGAGTCAACTTGAGGACACCAGAGTTCACAGAACTCAAACTTCTTAGTTGAGTCAAAAATTCTCCAAGCTACTGTTTCTAGATCTGCATCTTGGTTAGATAAACTAAACAGAATGTGTTTTTTTTCCTCAGTTTCCCCACTAGCTGGTTCTCCTTCTATCACACAGTCCCATCAGTTTGAGCCCCAGCGATGCTGTAACATGGAGCGAGGAGGCGGACGCACGTGCTGAGATAAGCGAGATTTATTAAGGGCAAATCCAAAATCAGGGTTATAACGGTCCAGGGCCATAGAGCCAATACAGATAGATCGGGGGCAGACATGACAAACCAGAATACAACAGACCAAACACCACAGCAGATAACACCAACAACAGAGACAAAGATCAGCACAAAGACCAGTAAACACAAGGGGCAAAACACAGGGCTAAAATACACAGGGAAAACGAGGGACAGGTGGAAAACAGGTGGAGACACTCAGGGGTGGAGTCATGAAATGAGGGGGCTAAACCAAAACAAAACGCACATGGGCTAAACCAAAACATGAATGCATGGACAGGACTGGGAGGGGCCAATCGTGACAGATGCCATAGCCATCCATGAGTGTGTATTCAATGTCGTCTGATGGAGAAAGTCTTGGCTGGTGAGGAAGTTGAGCATAAAAAAACAAGTTTATTTTATTTACATAACTGAGATGCAGAACTAAAAACATTAAGAGAACTTTTGACTCAATAAAGAAATTTGAATTGTGTGTCCTCAAGTTAAGTCAACTCAAAAAAAGTCATGGAATTGTTATTATGTAATTTTGAGTTGAGCTGACCTCTCATTTTTAACAGTGTGTGAAATGGTATGCAAAGTCCTTGCAGCTGCAGCAGTTTTGCAAAGTAGCAATGAAGATAACAGCATTTTGATATGAAACATATGGGTATCATTTTATTTGCAAGTGCCTTTAATTTAACCACTTAACAAGGCAATGGCCAGTCAGCACCCCCAAAGTTCTATAACATATCTACAACCTAAGAGAAGCTCCATTAGTTTGCATTGAAGTCCCTGAAGCTACTGAAGAATAAGTCCTCGTATGAAATAAACTGAGAATTTTAAGGGATTAAGGAGATATGCAAAAATTTAACCGACTTTCCTTCAAGCAATTATTTACCTTCTTACCTGATATCTAACCCTGTAATCTCTGCTCAGATGAGCTGCCTTTGGCTAAAGCTAACGTAAATGCATCAGATTGGATAAGTTGTAACACTAGACTGCTACAGAAGCAGCGCTAGTTCATATTTATGTGTGTCACTGAAATACAACCATTTTTACACACATTAATCATGTAAGTGGTAGTTGAAGAGCAATGGTCTACAATGGTGGTCACTAACCCTCCTCCTGGAGATCAACTTTCTTGCAGAGTTATTTCCAACATGCATCTAACATGCTGACCTAACACTAACATATCTGATTTACTCAAACAAGGAATTCAGAAGGAGTTAATTAACAAATTAAGAAGCAAATGTGGCAGACTGAACTGCACAGGAAGGTTTCTCCAGGAGCTGAGTTGGTGACTACAGCTCTAGAACCTTTAGAACTTTCCTTTGGCTTTGAACTTTAAAAAGGTTTTCACACTCACATCATGTTAGAAAATTCTATATCTCTTTTGATAATGAATGAAGAGTGGTAAGATCAAACAATGCTTGATCTCTGGTCCACATGTCCACTCCAATATGAATCAAATGGACTGATCTGATTTGAAGTTTTCATGCATGACCTGACAATAAGGCTCTCGTTCAAATGCTTTTCCATAAAGTATTGACAAAAACATGAAACTTCTTGGTTGTTAAGCTGTAATAAATAAGACATATGTAATCACTATTTACGTATGCCAAAGCAATAGAAAATAATAGAGCTATTAAATTGACTAACATATATCTGTCTGTTTACCATTTGAAACTCACAAATTAGGCCTATTCGTTCATAGTTCAAATGAAATCTACTAAGAGTATAAGAGAGATCTGACATTGTTTCTTCATCGTCCCACTGTAGTTATCTTCCCTCTTCATTTCATTAAAGTTAGACAGCTTTATTACTGTTAGCTGTCTAGTTAGTTGGCTAGCTAACATTTGTGAATTTAAACTTAAATCTCACCCTGGTCGTAAAGTGAACACTGATACTACTCCTAACTGAAACGCTGTTGAAAATCAGCTGAATTTCTTGAGCACCTGTTTGAATATCTACACCAAAAAAAGGGTTCTTTAGTAACGGCAGTTGTTCTACTGTATTTAGAACCATTACTGCTCAATACATGTTTATTTGCTTAGTCACATAGTTCTCCTCTATGAAGGAATACCAGTTATATATGGAAAAGTGTTCCACTACAGTCACAAGTCAGAATCAAGCTTTATTGACCAGGTATGCTACAAATACAAGGAATTTGGTTTTGGTTACATGAGCTCACAATACACCATATCAGACAGACAAATTCACATATAGGGAATAAGATAAAGTAAATATAAAATCAACAAAATAAATCCATCCATCCATCCATCCTTCATCCATTATCTTCCGTTTCTCCAGGGTTCAGGTCACGGGGGCAGCATCCTAGACCTCCCTTTCCCTAGCCACTTCCACTAGCTCCCTGGGGGGGATTCTGAGGTGCTCCCAGGCCAGCTGGGTGATATAGTCACACCAGTGTGTCCTGGGTCTTCCCCGGGGTCTCCTCCCGGGTGGACTTGCCTGTGACACCTCCCAACGAATGCATCCAGGAGGCAGGAGGAACCAGATGCCCGAACCACCTCAGCTGGCTCCTCTCAACGTGGAGAAGCAGCGGCTCTACTCCGAGTCCCTCCCGGATGACTGAACTTCGCACCCTATGTCTAAGGGAGAGTCCAGACACCCTGCGGAGGAAACTCATTTCAGCCGCTTGTATTCGCGATCTTATTCTTTCGGTCATTACACAAAGCTCATGACCATAGGTGAGGGTGGGAACATAGATCAACCGGTAAATCGAGAGCCTTGCCTTATGGCTCAGCTCTTTCTTTACCACAACAGACCGGTAAAGAGCCCGCATCACTGCTGACCCAGCACCAATCCGCCTGTCAATCTCCCGCTCCCTTTTTCCATCACTCGTGAACAAGACCCTGATTCTTGTGTTCTTTGGTTCTTTATGGAACCAAAATGTTTCTTTAATCCATTAAAATTCCCAGGCTTATTTCATTCTTATTCAGACTTATTATTCAGTAACTATAGGGACTTCAATACAAACTATTTGAGCTTTTCTCAGGTTATAGAAGTGTGTAATTAAACTTTGGGCTGGTGGGCTCTGGCCCTTTAAGGGGTTAAAGAACAATGTACAGAAAGGCTCTTTAGAGCGCCATGACCTCCAACTGGACATATAGGGCAGTACTTGGGTGTGCAAGGTGACACACGCAGTGTAATATATAGGATTTAAGGATTCGTTTGAGATTCCGTCTCAGATAGTGGCTGAGAACTCCAATCACTGTTATTGGGGAGATAATTGAGTAAAAAATACAAAAAAAATGCAGTGGTAGAACTGCAGACCTAATGTTCTCTCCACTATCAGCAGAGATCATGCCGAGGTCTCATCTGCACTGCTTGAGTTTGTCTTTCTGTGTTTTAATCATTAAGGTGGGATTTGGTGAAAAGGGGCTGGTGCTAATGTAGTTCCTCCTTTAAAATTCTCCTCCCTGCTCACATGCTGTTCTGGTCTGGCTCTAGTAACAAAGACCGAGGAGAGCTTCAGCTAAAGGACATATTGCGGAAAGAACAGGCTCCCAGAGTCCTGTGGCTGCTTCATTAACGACTCTGTTGCAGCCATAATTCTAACTGCACTGACTGAGCAAAACAAAACAGGCCAAAGCTGTGATGAAGCTATGTGAATAAGGCAAAATATGTGAAATAAATAGCAACAAATATTTTAAGACACAAAAGTGGGAGTTTTGCTATATTAATCAAATGTAATTGGTTATTTACTTTTTGATTGCACTTTCACAATGAATTTGTAACACTGGGCTGAGAAATAAAACATTTGCCAATGTAAAATAAACCGGAAGGTTTATTTAAAAAAGGATTGACACAAAAACAGGGTTAACACCAGACCAGGGGGTTATTCCACAAAGGAGAATTTCATAATTTAGCTTGATAACATAAGCCCGAGATCAAGCCTGTTTAATAGGAAAAGAGCTGAGGGACAATCTCATTGGACGGTCCTTATTCTTGACAGCGCATATTTTTGCAGTTACCTGGCAAACTGAGAAATCCTTTCTTTGTGGTAAACACAATACGTGGGATCAGGCAAAACCATAGTCGTAAACAAGTGAGGGTCGGAACCAAAATATCTACCTAACCAGTAAGCAAAGTCAACAGGGAGAATCCGAAAAACGACAAAGAGAAACAAAGAAGGGTCAGCCACGGAATAAGATGCAAACAGGAAACCGGCTCAGTATGCACTGCTGGAACAGTGGCAGTACTTCACAATATAGAAATGAAACAGACAGGCTTATATACACAGTTCTACAGGTGGCAACAATCAGAATTCAGGTGAATTGTATCTGCTGGTTGACAGGTGATTGGTTGCCAGAGTCATGACATACTGGGGGATCTTGGGAGTTAGAGTAGTAATGAAATGAGAGTCCGACTGAGAACCAGGAGGCATGACAGAATTGCATTTATATTCACTTTGTGTGGAAAATGTGCAAGGGACAGTGGGATAAACAAGACTCCCAGCTCAGTGAAAAAAGTTGCTCTGGTTCAACTTTCAACTGCAAATTACACACAGAAACTGTGCAGTGCTGACTAATCAGCCAAAAGCAACTGCCTGTTGTCTGTGCAAAATGAGGATGTACTGATATTTCTGTCTGTTTCTGTCTGTTTCAGCTGATATTTCAGCTGTGTCTGGATTCCCTATTCAGTAAGATCCAAAATTTTTGCAAAGGCAAAAGTAAAAGAAATACTGCATGCCAGTAGGTGTCTGATACTGTCAAGTTAAAAGACAGTATTGAATTTCAACTATAGACTAGTAGATATATTATGTTTGTTGGCAGCCTGTGTAGCCAACCAACATATACCGAGCTATACTAAGCCCATCCATCCATTTTCTAAGCCGCTTCTCCGTCAGGGTCGCGGGGGGGTGCTGGAGCCTATCCCAGCAGTCTTCGGGCGGAAGGCAGGATACACCCTGGACAGGTCACCAGTCCATCGCAGGGCAATACTATACTAAGCTTTTTAAGTTAATGAGAGCAGAAGAGAGTTTATTTGAAATTTAATTAAAATTGACAACTGATTAACCGCTTATTCACATTCCGCATTGTAGACAGACATGCCCCTCAAGCAGCGAGGTATTGGTGAAGGAAGTGGAAGGAGAATTCTGCGCTGCATGCAGTGGACATTTATCATAAGTCTAACACTGTTGATAATAAACTTCACCAGCCAGTTTGTTGACAATTAAAGCATCTGTATATAACCTACAGGGGATCATTAAAATAAAGTGACTATTGGCATAACTAAATGACTATTGGCATTTCACCCAGTATTTTTCAAAACACTAGGGTGGCTGCTCTAACACTCGCTGACTAGCTAGCAGATTTAGCTATCTGAGCAGTGCCCAGTGAACCCTACAAGGCCAAAACACACAACATTCACATTCATGCCATGTCATAACATTGTAGAATAGCCATACACAGCATGCTTTAGTGATGTGACCCTAACTTCTCATTTCTTTACATATGTTTTGCCCCACCACTTTCGGATGCTTGGTGCAATGCATACTGTTGTTTTCACGATGATCACATGCAAAATCATAAAATCAATCAAAATGTAATTACATCACAGTGGAATATGCATGATTGATTTTTATCGCATTGATAAATATGTATTTACATGTCAAGCAGTCGTTCTGGCAGAATTATTTATGTTGGATTAACATTTAACATCAGAATCTAATTGATATGTAAAATGAAACTCCCCTGAGAAATCTGTAAAAACTGTTTACAGTTACATAGGCAGTTACGCAGAAGTGAGCTGAGCCTGAAAAGGGTGACGATGAAAAATAATAATGAAGCATATTATTATGTTAAGCTATTAGGTATTTAAATGCATGCCCTTAAAGCAATGCAATTATATATTCATAACCCTTGAGCTTAAATGAATATGTGTGCAAAAATAAGGAAATAATTAAATAATATGACAAATCTTTTGCCCCAAGGATGTTTTGTGGCCTCAGGCCTGATTCCATTTCACTTATAAAGAAAACACATTCACCAAACACCTTAGACTCGGAGATGATTCAGCTTTATATTCAGTCTAATATGTCGGCTTGTTTCTTTAATATTGCCATCACCTTCCGATTATTAAATATATCTGTATTTTTAAATGAAATTTCCTATGAGAGTCTGTCAGTGTGAAGTGAAACATCAGCTAAAAGGACTAAATTAACAATCAGTTTGGCTCAAGGCTTTTTTAAAAGTTTGCACCATCTGAAGGCCGGCAGAGAGGACAGTGTGGCCTCGAGCAAGGAAATCAAACCAAAGCTGCTTCCCTGAAAGCACCATAGCTTTATGAATATCATAACTGTGAGAGAAAAGGCTTAACCCTTAAATGGTACTAGCTTACATTATTTTATCCCCTGTATTCCATTTAGTAGCTTTTATGCATCAGACTGTAGAACAATATAACATTTGCTCTTTTGTGTTGATAAAAAGAACTCCTGATATGTTGAAGGCAACTTGGTCACTTGATGTGTTAATCTCAATATAAATGGAACTAAAACATAGGTAATAGTGATATTAAGTAATATGACAATCTCAGACCAAACAGGATGGAAAGAAGGATAGTAATTTTACAAGGGGATTTTGTTTTTTTTGTCTTTCACCCTTTGCATCCCTCATAAAATGAACCTTATGCTTTAAAAATAATGGTTCTCCAAGGTTTCTTTAGTTAAGACATTAGTTCTCTATAGGACATGAAATGAATGTTGGTTGTTCTATATAGAACCATTGTCTTTATTAAAGAACAATTAAAGAACCATATTTCATGAGTGTAAACTGATGTTCTGGTTTTGAGAGTACATATGGATAAAATGTCTTTGGTTATTTTCTTCGTCTGGTTTGATCCCATCTTAGGAATTATTATAATGAGGAAATGTTATAATAACCTTGTATGATCTGTGCAATAAAATCAGCAATTTCTGCTGTTTAATATGATTTCAACAGAAGGGAACCCTCAGAGTCTTGTAGGCCTTCAGAGAAGACCTAATCATATCTGTGAAAAAAATACGTGTCTTAAATATTTGTGTTACTTTTTTTTTTATATAGCTTTGCTTGCAAGAAAGACAGCATTACTCGTGTTCCATTGTTAAGTATATAATGAAAAAAAGGGTTAAATTCTTCATGCCAAGCAGAGAATTGACAGATCATCTTCAGAAGCTGAAGAGAAACTCTAATGTGTTATATTAACCATCATTATGATTACAAAGTGACAGAGGAATCACATTTGGATTTCCAAGTGGTGGAACCAGTTTTGTCAGATAAAACATCATTCTAGGCATTCTGGAAGTCCCAGATGCATCACTGACTGTGAATATGAGTGGCAGCCTAATCAGCGGGTTGTAAGAAACGGAAAACAACAGCAGCTTTATATCAGAGCTCAATAATGAAAGAGTCACTGGGAACCTGCTTCAAGAATAAAACATATTTGTTTAAACTATACTGGTCTAAAAAGGTTCATGTGGACTGCTGTCAGCTTAGCGCTAATAAACATTTAGAATCCCATAGGAATGCCAGCAGAAGGTCAAGGTCAAGGTCAAGTGACACAGTGGAGTGAAATTACGTTCCTCCAGGAACAACACGATGCATCAAAGAACAAAAGTACAAAGGGCAAACGTGCAGACATTGTGTGCGAACAAAAAATTAAGCTAGAAACAATAAATACGATAAATTAAACAGACATTAGACACAGTAAACAGACAGGACAGTGCAGCATTGAAACAACACTCATTCTGGACATGAGGTAGTGGAATAAGGTGCAGAGATATTTAACATGCTGTGATCTGTGAGTCACGCAGTCAGATGACAGACATAAACACAGCAGTTACTGAGGTAGAAAAACCTGAGTGAAACAGTGTAAACACAGTGTAGCAGCAATGATCCAGATAGTGCAAGTAGAGCATCAGAAGAGTTGTGTGTGTGTGTGGAGTATGTGTGTGAGGGGGGGTGGGGGTTAGCTCAGTCCTTCTGAGTCTAAAAACCTGATTGCTTGAGGAATAAAGCTGTTGCAGAGTCTGGCAGTGGTGGTACGGATGCTCCAGTACCTTCTGCCAGACGGCAGCAGTGAAAAAAGTCCATGTGAGGGATGGATGGGGTCGTCCACAATGCTAGTGGCTTTCCGGAAGTTAGCATTATCAAGGACATGGATTTTTTCCTCATGTTTTGACAGGGTTTGGACAATTATGGCCCAAATTGAAGGCTTAGCTCTAATATTCACAGTTCAGTCCTGGGTTTCTCAGTGCTGTTGTTGGGTGTTTGATCATATATGATATGGAAAGAACATGATCTAACAAACAGCTGAAAATTGTTAATAGTAAAAGCAGTGTAGTGCTTCTTTTATGAAGCAATAGAAAATATGGTAGCAGCCAGAAATTGCCAAATCCCTATGTCAGTGTGGTCTTGCATGCATCCCAGGTATTTTGGCAGCAAATTTGAGTTAAAGAGGACAAAGACAAAGTCTCTCACTGTATTTTGACAATTTTAAATGCCAATGACATGGTGTTTTAAAAATATGCACTAAATAAACCAACTAAGTACGTGTATCTAATTCCTACTTACATATGGCTAATGACCTGAGGTATGTATGTAGTGTGAGGAGGGGACCCCTTATATGAATACTTACATAATTTAACATCCATGACTCACAGTTCACTATATGAAATACGTCTTACTATTAACATTAGCCTACATTGGAGCAACAACTTGAGATAGGAATAGGAGTAAGTAAGTTGCACAATCTTTTTTTTAATTAAGTGCAAGTAAAGGCCCATTCATTTCTCTTTTTATTGCACTGGGGCCCATAAGAGTCTAGTTATGCCTCTGCAATGAATATATCTAATAGGTCTTGTGTCACAATACTACTCATAAACAGACTAAACAAACAGAGGAGTAAAATATCACTTCGCAATTGATCTGTCTTTTTGTGTTTGTGTATGCATGCATACAAAGAGGCTTTTTTAAAGGCAGATAATACATCACTAATACATCACTTTATATGAGCTGGTACCTCTGCGCTCTTTGAGGCCAGTGAGTTGTGCTCCTGAAAATGTTGCTTTCATTAAAACCAACAGAGCAGGATAATAACCCAGCACTCCACCAGTCTCCCCTGTTATCACTTTATCTCCCACTCCTCTTCTCTTCTTCCTTCTATCATCAACAGTTTATTATCTATGCTCTATCACTCTTACAAGTCCAGAGTTCACACTGTCATTTTGATATTCCTGCAACCGAGTGTAAATACATAATCATAAGCCATGTTATACTTTTATTTTCATTTTATATGTAAAATATGTTGTTAATTTCCACAAAACACAATTTATATGCTGTCAAATTTAATTCATAATAAAATATCCTTTAACAGAAGAGTCTTTAACAGAACTCATCTGGAGCTATTTAAGATCATGTTTAAAGGTTCTTTAAAGAACCATATACAGTGGAGAAAATTGTTCAATAATAGTATTTTGTGTGGTCCTTTGTAGATGATAAATAAACTCAGTACAATAGCATCGGAATACGTTGAGATAAATATCCGGTGGACAGTCATGGGCTGGAGGTTGGGGAACCAGCCTTGTCACCAGAAGGTCACCAGCTCGATCGCCTTGACCGACAGTACATGACTGAAGTGACCTTGAGCAAGGCACCTATGCCCCAACTGCTCCCTGGGCCCCGTGGATAGGGCTGCCCACCACTCCGGGCAAGTGTGCTCACTGTCCCTAGTGTGCATGTATGTGGGTGTTTCACTGCACAGACAGGTTAAATGCAGAGGTCTAATTCCTCTGTGTGCAAACACAGCTGACTAATGGTTCTGAATATTTTGTACTGTTGATACACTACTTACAATAGGGAGATGTATTGTTGATATGCTACATGAAGTAGACCCTAACCCTAACCTTGCACAACTCTACCCAAAATCTAATCCTAACCCTAACCTTAACTTCAACCCTAAAAACTTAACTAACAACTGTAACCCTTACCCTGGCCTTAACTCTAACCCTAACTTTAATTAAAACCTAATCGAGTTAAACTCCAGTTACAGAATGTTGTCAGCAGCATGTCTATAACAGCTTGTTGAGGATGTTGAGATGGTCTGTATTATAGCTGTTAGATGTTCAGTGACCTCTCAGGTTTAACATATACAGACACAAATGTGGACACTTCAACATGAAGGGAAAAACAACTGAATTCTGCAGATTATAAGCAAATTTAATTTACACACATAAACAAAAGTCTCTTGAAAATCTGCTGAATGTGTTCAGCGCTGCTTTATCATTAATGTTGTTGATGTTACTGAGAGTCTGTTCAGTGTTTATTTCATCTAAAAACAACCATTCACAGAGTGTCATGGAATCATTTTACCATGTAAAGAAGCATTTAGGAAATTAAATGGTTATTTAATGAATGCTTCAGCAAAAAAATCTTACCCATTACCCTAAATGCAATTGATCGGTCAAAACGTGTTCAAATTTTACTTCTTCAGTGTAGCACAGTGGAACTACAAGGCTAACACTGCTAACAAACACTAGAAGTCAGTAGTCACCCAAATCTCTTCCATAAATACTGTTGTGTATTTAATCAACAAAGTAAACATGAATAAATGATTCAACTCGGAGGTAGAATGAACATGACTTTTACTGAGCTTCACTGTAGTCTCAATGTACACATATCACTGCACTGGCAGGTAACCTATATGTAAACTCAATAGCTGGGGGAGTGGTTCCGCTGAAGTAAATAGATCCACTCTATACACTACAAATACATCCCAACCCCAACTCTCGTTGTTAAAGTTGTGCAGTGCTTTAGTATGACTTACTGTGAGCAAAAATGAGCGAAGGTTTACTGTATAGCTAAACACAGCATGCAGCCACTGCAGATAACAGGTGTTGTGCTAAATTCCACCTTCTGCTCTAGTTTTGTTCATTTTTTTTAGTTTATAGTGAGTCATGTTTTGTCCTAAACCACATCGGCAAGTCTGTGTGACCTTAATGAAGACCTAGATGTGGTTTGAGAGTTTGAGAGAAGTTTTGGGGATGTATTTACAGAAAGTATTTGGATAACTACTGACTTCTAGTGTTTGCTAGCCACATAGTTCCAGAGCTAAACTAAAAAAGCAAAACTAGAACACCAGATATGTCTTGGCTGATCTACTGCATCTAGGCCAAGTGGAAAATTGTGTAAATTAGATGTTTGACTGAGCTATTGGTAATGGTTTTATGTATGTCCACTGCCTTTACTGAATAATGCTTCAATTACCCTCTTTTCATCTTTTTGATGAGTGACATTCAAACAAATCTTCAAGTTCAGTGATAGATCCATGCTTCTTTGGAGTACATGAAAGGATTTTGGCTTCCAATCTTGTCTATCACTTTTATATGCTGTAGCATCTGTGCTGGGAAGGAAGAAGAGGAGCTCAATGATTTACAAGCTGTTTGCTGTATTAAAGCTGTGGTAGCCAAAGCCACGCCATACAATAAGCAAGTCTTCAGGCTAACAGCTCCAGCATAGCTAGGGACTAGGCCTTGTAAGAGGTGGTGGGGAGTCCTTTTCTTCCCATATAGAAACAAGGACCCCCAAAAATGGCACCTGCCTATCCCGCTCTTCACAAAAAGAGTCCCCAGCAGAACAAATCCCTAGGAAACATGAACCCCCCCTCTCCAAACATGCTAAAATACTTTACATTAACAGTTAAAGTATTAACTGTTAACAATTAGAATGTTAAATTACAAAGCTAGTTTAAGACATTCTTCTCAGTGAAGCACCTGCACTTCAGCATGTTTCAGTCTGACATCTTTTCAAGGTTTAAATGTGAAATAAAGTTATTATTTCTCCCTTTTCCTGTAAGGGCTGCATATCGGCAGTGTTTCCCTGCTTGCTTTAGCCTGTAAAGCTGTCTCATCATTCAGTTCCAGCTGTGCTGCTGCTGTGACGTGGTGTGCTAATGTGTGTGTGTGAGGTAGGTGCTCCTGCAGGATGATGGAGTTACATCTTCAGCTGCCTCGGGGGCAGGTCTGCGGGGGGTGGCATTCTGAGACTGCTTAATGTTTCTATATTTCTTTGCAAATGGTCAGAAAATCTCACTACTGGATGGCACTTACTGGTGCAATCTAACTTTCTCTTTCTGTCTCTCTCTTTCTCACTACCTCTCTCTTTCTCACTACCTCTCTCTTTCTCTGTCTCCTCTGCCCTTCGACTAAAATTAACCTACATAATTTAACACCAACTAACATAAATGTGATCACTCAGAGAGGTCACAAGAAAAAAAATGGAATTATTTGTGACCGTGATCTACATTCTAATGCTTTATTTTTGTTTTATGTAAAGACAAACATCCATCCATCCATCCATCTTTTCTAAGTCACGGGGGGTGCTGGAGCCTATCCCAGCAGTCATCGGGCGGAAGGCAGGATACACCCTGGACAGGTCACCAGTCCATCACAGGGCAGACAGACAGACAGACACAGGCAGTCACTCACACCTAGGGGCAATTTAGCATGTCCAATCGGCCTGACTGCATGTCTTTGGACTGTGGGAGGAAACCGGAGAACCCGGAGGAAACCCACGCAGACACGGGGAGAACATGCAAACTCCACACAGAGAGGACGCTGGCCGCCCAGCCGGGGAATCAAACCCAGGCCCTCCTCGCTGTGAGGCGACAGCGCTACCCACCACGCCACTGTGCCACCCCCTAAAGACAAACATTTACTGCAAAAAAAAATATTTTATTGAATGTTTAATCTAGTCTATGTAGGTTTTGGGGATCCTTTAAAATAATAGTGAAATGATGATTTTGCATTTGAGACCAAAACCTCAAGCTAGAAAAAACTAGGTGAGCCTGTGTGCGATGTTCATACATAAATGTGCAAGCAGTGGTCCAAAAAATGTGAAATCCAACCCCAAAGGGTGATTTAAGTTGCTTATTTACAGAATCTAACAAACCAATTCCTTTTGTGTTAAGCTTTTCTTGATCACTGTACCAGTACTGGAAGTGATTCTGTGCTGTGGAGTGGTCTCAGATTGCATGCTCTGTCCAACTCATGAGTTGCTACAAACTCATGAAACATTAGAGAAAAAGACTTGTTGCTCTCATGTTGGAAGAGGGAGTTTCAGAAAGTACTAAATGGAGGTGTGCCTGTGATATGACACATGGTTTGGATAAAAATGCACGTTTTTTTTGTTATCTATTATCTTTCAGTTAAAGCTTTCTTTCAAATTTTCAGTGTGAAATTGTGCTAATCAATCAGAATTTTTGCATAATTTTATACCAAGGGTGCTAATAATTACAGAGCTGACCTTACATCTTTTGCTTTAGCTTACTGATGGGTAATCATTTAATTAACAGCCACACTATGAATTATTCTTATTATTTTTTTTATAAATTTTTATAATTATTATTAGTGACACTTTAGGGGACATAGTCTGTGTAGCTGTTTTATGGCAATCTATCATCTCAAATAAAGTGACCAGGGTGAGCTAAATTTGTTAGCTGATGTAAGATGGTGTAACTGAATAGCCACCAGCATTGGAATGATGAATCTAATCAGGCTCTTTTGCTTAATGAAGTATTGAAAATCAGCCCCACACAGCTGCTAAAATGTGCTATAATGAATATTGACTTAACATGGCCTTTATACTGTAAACAAAGAAAACAGCTCACAGGCAGTAGCCCATTTATTCATTCTTAACTGACCTTCAGCATCGCAAACAGCAGAAGCAACTCTGTGTTTAAGTGGCTCTAACAGATCATTGCTATATCAGGCTTTTACCTTCTGCTCTGAGCGTCTGCTGTGGGGACATGTTTTGGGTAATCACTGCTTGTGAAGCATGCTGTGATCACATCTTTAGACTGGAGCTAACAGCTCTGCCACGCAGGCTTCAGGGAGAGATAATGAAAGGTTGCTTGGTTACAGGCTGAGTGCTGGGATGGGACGTGCAGGGCTCGGGTTGGATGGCCATGCCAAGGGATGCAGGCGTGTGGTCACCAGGGCCGATCTCCGTCTGCTTCACTCAACGACATGGCCAACACATCCAGGCCCACACAGTCAGCACCACAGGGGAGGGAGAGGGAGTGAGAGAGAGAGACAGAGAGAGAGAGAGAGAGAGAGAGAGAGAGAGAGAGAGAGAGAGAGAGAGAGAGAGAGAGAGAGAGAGAGAGAGAGAGAGAGGAACATAGGGAGGAAAAGAGAGAAAGACAGAGAAAGAGCAAGAGAGGGAGGCAGAGAATGAAAGAGAGAAAAAAGAGAAAAGTGGAAAGACTGAAAGAAAAGAATGAGATAGAAAAGTAGAGTGGATGAAAGAAAGAAAAACAGAGAAAGGGATAGAAGGAGAAAGAAAAAGAGAGAGAACAGAGAGAGAGAGAGAGAGAGGGAGAGACAGAGAGCAATGGGCGCCAAGACCTGGACATGAATGAGCAATGTGAGAAGCTTTATTACATTGGGAGGTCACTGATGGATGTTACTGATCTAGATCACAGATGGAGGTTTCTGCTGGAGGTTACTGAGGGAAGTCTCTGATGGAGGTTTCTTATGGAGGTTTCTATTTAAGGATACTGATGGAGGTTTCTCATGGAGGTCACTGATGGGTGTTTCTGATGGAGGTTTCTTTTGGAGGTTTCTGATTAAGGATACTGATGGAGGTTTCTAATGGAAGTTACTGATGGAGGTCTCTGATGGAGGTCTCTGATAGAGGTTACTGATGGAGGTTTCTAATGGAGATTACATTTACATTTACAGCATTTAGCAGATGCTCTTATCCAGAGCGACTTACAGAAAGTGCTTTGTCTATCTAGAGAAAGTATCTTTGCTAATTACCAATAGCTTAGAGAAAAAGCTAGTCCTGAGCTCAGATATTGCTAGAAACAAAAAGTCACTGTAGATACCGAGAGAAAAGGAACAGAGTTCAATGCAGAACTCTGTGTCCTTCAATGCAATGCAATATAATAAAATACAATACAATAAATTACAATACACAGTGCAATACAATAAAATATAGTAAATAAGTGCAGCTTATAATTCAATGCTCATTTAAGTCCTGTGTAAAGAGATGAGTCTTCAGTCTACGTTTGAAGACAGCAAGAGACTCTGCTGTTCGGACAGCCAGTGAGAGTTCACTCCACCACTTGGGTGCCAGTACAGAGAACATTCTCGACGTTTGTCTTCCGTGCACCTTGAAGGATGGCGTGTCAAGCCGAGCTGTACTTGAAGCTCGAAGGGCTCGAGGTACAGTTCGAGATTTCACCATTGCCATCAAGTAGGTAGGGGCTGGTCCATTTTTGGCTTTGTAGGCAAGCATTAGGTTTTTAAATCTGATGTGTGCAGCTACAGGAAGCCAGTGAAGGGAGCGCAGCAGTGGGGTGATGTTGCTGAACTTGGGCAGATTGAAGATGAGCTGTGCTGCCTCATTCTGGATGAGCTGCAGAGGCTTGATGGCCTGCAAGACCAGCCAAGAGCGAGTTGCAGTAGTCAAGCCTTGAAATGACAAGAGACTGCACTAGCACCATTGGAGGTCTCTCAGGTGAGGAAGGGTTGGATCCTACGGATATTGTATAGGAGAAACCTGCATGACTGAGATTACTGATAGGGGTTACTGATGAAGGTCACTGGTGGAGGATTTTGATGGAGGTTACTGATGGAGGTCTCTGATGGAGGTCTCTGATGGAGGCTTCTTGTGGAGGTTTCTGATGGAGGTTACTGATGGAGGTTTCTAATGGAGGTTTCTTATGGAGATTTTTGATTAAGGATACTGATAGAGGTCTCTGAATGAAGTTATTGATGGAGGTTTCTGATTGAGGTTTCTGTTGCAGGTTACTGATAGAGGTTGCTGATGGAGGTTTCTGTTGGAGGTTACTGATGGAGGACTCTGATGAAGATTACTTATGGAGGTTGGTGATGGAGGTCTCTGATAGAAGTTTCTGATGGAGGTCTCTGATGGAGGTTTCTGATGGAGGTCATTTATGGAGGTCAAGGGTGGAGGATTCTGATGGAGGTCACTGATGGGGGGGTTCAGATGGAGGTTTCTGATGGAGGTTACTGATGGAGGTTTCTGATGGTGGTTACTGATGGAGGTTATTGATGGGGGTCACTGGTGGAGGATTTTGATGGAGGTCACTGATGGAGGTCTCTGATGGGGGTTAATGATGAAGATTTCTGCTGGAGGTTACTGATGGAGGTCTCTGATGGAGCTTAAAGATAGAGGTTTCAGATGGAGGTTTTAAATGGAGGTTTCTGATGAAGGTTTCTGTTTAAGGATACTGATGGAGGTTACTGATGTAGATTTCTGTTGTAGGTTACTGATGGAAATTATTGATGCAGGTTATTGATGGAGGTTACTAAGGGAGTTTCTGACGGAGGTTTCTTATGGAGGTTTCTGATTAAGGATACTGATGGAGGTTTCTGATGGAAGTTACTTATGGAGGTGTCTGATGGAGGTTCTTGATGGAGGTTTCTGATGAATGTATTTAATTTTTCTGTTTTCTGTTTTTCTGAGTTTTTTCTGAGGGAGGTTTCTATTTTTAATAATAAACCCAATATTGTTCTTGGCTTCTACAACATATACCAGTAGTATTGGACGTGTGCACCATAACGAGCCTTGAATTTCTTCGGTCAGGGTTCACTTTAAAAAAAAGTTATTCAGCCTCACACACCTCATTTAAAAAAATGCTTCTTTAAAGAACTTTCATCTTTAGCTAAATAAAAGTAGTTCCTCTAAGGCCACCTGCTTTTTGCCACTTTTAATTTTAGATGTGTGTGTGTGTGTGAAGTTGTGACACGAGAGTGAAAAGTAACAAATTAGCAGTGAAATCCAGAACAGCCATGTAATTATATCTCTCCTTGTCCTTGTCAAGCAGGGTTTAATGCAGAAAAGACAATGTTGTTTTAATAATTTTTCAGAGTTTTGGATAAATTACATCTATAATGTGTCTGCACTTAAAAATATCTACATTAAAAATGTAGAAATGCAACACATATGTGTTTCTTGTGGGATTGATTCATCTAACTATCCATCCATCCATCCATCCATCCATCCATCCATCCATTTTCTAAGCCGCTTCTCCGTCAGGGTCGTGGGTCATCTAACTATATTTTCCAAAAGATTTAATGAAGGCTTAGCTCAGTCTGCCCTAGCACAACTACATCATGTCACAAATTACTGAAGCTTACGTCCTGTAGAACCCAACAGACTCTCCAAATATGCTTGTTTCCTTTGTCATAGTGACGTCATTCCCATGTTAGCACATGTTTTTTTAATAAAAAGCTAAAAAATGCATTCAGTCACAACGGGGACATCTGTGTTGGCATGCTCAGCCAGTCCCAGTATACATATTACTTTAGGCTGGATGACACCAGTGATGCAACTTATTTTAGGCCTTCTAGACATTTCATTCTTCATCTCATTTCACTCAATAAAAACTGGGTGTTTCATCTGTATGTTAGCACGCACCAGCTAGCACTCCACTACCAACCACCCTTTCAGCTCCAGTGCCAACCAACACATAGAAATCAATCCCAGAGCTAACAAGGCCCAGTGATTAGTGCACAAGTCTTCTATTGATCTTCAGAGCGATGAGAATTGGGTAGAAAAGGGAAACTTAATTAATTCCTTCTCTGAGCTGGCTGGCTCGTCCCCTGGGTGGCTGGGGGTTGGAGTGCCCTGTCCAGACACTCACACAGACTTATTCATCACCTGAGTCCTGAAGAATGGCCACAGAGATGACAGAGAGCCGCTGTCTCTTTCTCTCTCCGAGCTGCTCTCTATGTGCCAAATTTGCCATGGGGAAAAATACATATTGATGCACTACTAGCCTCCTGCACTTCTAAAAATAAAGATGCCAAAAAGGGTTCTGGTGCTTCGGAGCACTGCCATTGAAAAAAAGCACCTTTTTAAAGAAAATTCTTCTTTAAAGAATTGTTTTTGTAAATGAGAGATGCATATGCGGGAGTATAATATAAATGTAAAGGTTCTGTATTAATTAAACACTTTTCCTTGAAAGACAGTACTGCACAAAAGTCAGAGCCCACCCTTTAAACTTATTTCAGTCAAACTGACTATTAACCCCATTACACGAGCATTAATCCAACATTTTATAGTTAGTGTGTGTATGTCTTAGTGTTTAATAAGCCTGGAGTTTTACGGGGTTAAATACAAGTTACATATTTTTCAGTGTCAAAATGAAGGAAATGCATATATTTAATAGAAAATTTAATTTGTCCACTCTTTAGTTTTGCACACCCAGTGCCACTTTAATTCTTGCTTCCTTCCATTAGTAAAGCCAGTGAGTTACAGTTGTGAACTCTCAGCAAAGCTGCCGTGCAAATGCCTTTCTTGTTCAGATCTTAAACGGCTAAAGGAGACAATGCTGAGGAGATTAGATATAAGATAATCCACTATCTTAAGGAAGGGAAAGTCAAAAGAAAATAAGTGAAGAAAACAAAGTTTCCAATAGAGAAAATCAAGCCCCACTCTTGTTTCAGATCTTAAAACATCCATGTTTCTGTCCATCCTTCTACTGTGAGAAGACAACTCAATGCTGTGGTTCTGAAAGCATGTGTAGTTCTCTTGAGAAAGGAAATTGACAATAAGGAAGAAAATATGCACTAGAACATTAAACTGGACATCTTTTCAGATCTTTGGCAGTAACAGAAGGTGATATGTATGCCACCAAATCTATGAAAGACTCTTTGAATCATGTCTTCCACTATGAGTCAAGCATGGTAGAAGATTATTGAACATTGAGGGAGGGATAACAACAACTAGAGGCAGTGATTGTTTTTGATTAAAGGTATCATTAATGCCTGGTAAGTACAAACACATTTCATTTGATTCAATTTTATTACATGAAATCATTTGATTGGTAAGCAATTCATTCTACAGTAGGATAATGACCTCAGGCACACTGCTAAGAACACCAACACATAATTACTTAACAAAGAAGCTGCTGGTGGTCCTAATGGACTGGCCACCCAAAAGTCCAGAGCTTGGAGGTGTGTGGGATTACTTGGGTCATGAAAAGCAGATAATAGGACCAACTTCTAAGACTGAATTTTCCATTTTGAGAAGTTGGCTTTGACTTTTACATAATACTGTATGTATCCAAGATGAGAACCAGTTATTTTTAAGAGCATATTTTCCATCAGATTTTGGGAAATAAATGTAGGTTATGGTCATGTGAAGATGAAGGTCAGATTTCGTACTTACTTATTTTTAGGACCACATTCTTAGGAGATTCATTCAAATTAAATCCCCCTTGCTTGTTCATCTTGCTTGTTAAAAACTTTTTGATCAAGTTTCTTTCTTTTTCTTTTTTTTATATCTTTAGTTTTTTTTTTAAATAATGCCGTATTTTATAACAGGCATCTCTGAACCTTCTCTTAGAGAGCTACTCTGCTGGAGTTTGTGCTTCCAGTCCTAATCTATCACAGCTAATCCAGATAATTAAAGTCTTCAGGCACTTCTGAATACTACAACAAGGTGCATTAAATTAGGCTTGCAGCAGATCTCTACAGAAGAATTGCACACTGTAGAATTAAACTCTGCTAGAATCCCAGAATTGAAAAAAAAAAATACATTAACAATTTTATGATAGTCATGATTCTCATTATTGCTGGCATGCTGGTTTAGAATCATGTTAGGGTTATTATAAGGGTGAGGTGTAAAGTCAGCAATAGCTTATGGTTAGTAATAGATGCTTAGTTGAAGTGAAAGAGAGCCTGCAGAGAATCACTCTGATAGTGGTCAGTGGTCATCTTAGATCTAATGATATATATATATAATATTTCTCATTTTTAGGTTGTTGTGAGAACATTATAGAACTGTATGCAAAAGTTTGGTGCCCCAGTTAAATTTAGCTTATTTCCGAAGTGAAAATTAGTTAACCAGGTCTCCAGCCCTGGTCCTGTAGAGCTGCCTTCCTGCAGAGTTTAGTTCCAACCTGTTTTCAATAATCTACCCCACCTATTACTTAACTATAATACATCTGATCCAGCCAATCAGGGACTTGGTTAGAGGTTGATAAGTTGGAGCAGGTGTGGCAAATTGTGGTTGGAACTAGGCTCTGCAGGAAAGTAGCCAGAACCAGGGGGGGAGATCACTGATCTAAGGACAGCACACTTTAAATGTTTTAATGCACATTTACTGTTTATTTACTGAGTTTTCCATAAAATTAATTCAACCTAAAACAGGACCAGTGCAAAAGTTATGGCACATTTAAAATGCATGTTTTATTTTTTTCAGTATATTAAAATATAGATATTTTCACTAAAATTTACAGAAAAATGCCACATCAAAATGAACAAAACATGTAATTTGACTGGAGTGGTCACACCTTTGTATAAAAATGTAAGTTTATCCAACTAATTTGTAGAAGTTTTTGCTTGTTTCAAGCAATTTTATCTCAACAAATTGCTTCATTCTGTTGGCAGATAATTTTGCTTATTTCAAGAAGTAATGCTTAAAGCCATCAACGTAGTAAAATTACTTAAAACAAGTAAATACATCAAGAAATATCTTGAGTAATCTTACAATATCTTTGAAATAAGACATATTGCATATATTATTATATGAAATATATTTTGTTTATTGATCTAACTTTCTCTTGCTAAGATATTATTTTTCAAAGCAACTATTGTGGCCCATCAAATGTCCCCAGCTTTCACTTTGTAAAGCTGACTCAAAGAATGTCACAGCCCTCGTTGAGAGTGTTCAGCTGTGGAGTTTCTTTGACACACTATGATTATTATTGACATTGAGACTCATCTGAACCAGCAGAATGATCAATGTTCACAGAAGAATATGAATCACTTGGGAAAGACCACAGACCACAGACCACTGATCAATAACTCCAAAATCAATAAGTCCACATTACACAGACACCTCACTCCTGTTTGGTCAGGGACAGTCTCTGTTTCTAGCAACCAGAAGAACCACAACTGCCAATCATGCTTTGAGCTTTGGTTTCTGTTTGTTTCTAATGTTTGTTGTCATTTTCAGCTTTTTGATTTTTTTTTATTGCAAACTCTGAATCTTAAGCTTTATGTGAGCTGTATTCATTTTACCTTCAATAATTTACGTGATTGCTGTGCCATTTGTGATTTCAGTCCAGTATGAATTTGCAGTGCATTAGTCTGTAATAATACAGAGTGAATGACCTTCTGCAATTGCCTGAGTGCAGAGCTCCGTGTTCTATTCACAAATATTAATTTAAATTATTAAAGCAACAAAAAAGATTAGTTTTTTAGCGGATGAAAGATTCCACTATTTATTCGGTTGGCTAACAGCCAAAGAAACAAAAAGGGGCAAAACACAACGGAGTAGTCAAAGTACAGTCCAAGAGTCCGATAACAAATCCACACAACCAGCAAAAGTACCAAAAGGCAGAGGTAATAGACGTAGTCGAAAAACACGATTCTAAATGGTCAAAAATCACGGTAAGACAATCAACAACAAGAAGGAAGCCGCTCAGTAAGTTTCAAAGAAAACAATACCTCGCCCTGACTGTTTGTCAGACCCGGGCTTAAATGCTCAGCTCTAATGAGGCACAGGTGACATTCCTCAAAAGTCTGGGGATTGTGAGCGCTGAAAGGTGCGAACGGTGAGTCCAGAGTCACATGATCTCCCAGGGTGTTCTGGGAGTTGGAGTTCGCTTGACGAGCTGAATGCGTGACACTATGTGACCTGCTAAGCCCTTGAATCTTTTTTGGTACTGTATGGGAATCCTTTTGCCAACAGTGAATGTGGTTACGCATACTTAATAATCCGATAACTGCATAAAATCTGATTTTGTCAGTAATCCAATTAACGCTTTTATATGCACTTGAGTAATCAAATAATGCAAATATTCTGCATCTACATGAGTCAGGCAGTAATCAGATTTCTGCTTTGCAACCAGCCAATAAACTCACAAAAAAAGACCTGATGTAAATGTAATGTAAAACTCAAACTCAGCTTTTATAAAAAAAAGAAAAGAAAAAAAAAGACATTGCACCACTTTACCTGAATATAAGAAACGTACGTCATCTAGACAATGAAGAATATTTAAATCATTCATTTCATCAGAATGTAATTAGTTTCAGCATCGCTCCAAATGTGTTTTGCTGCTATCTCACAGCAATGCTGCTTGATTATTCTGGTACAGTAGTCGGTTTTGCACATGTGCAGACTAAGAAATCCGAAAGAAATCGAAGTACTTCCACACACTGAGAAAAAATCCAGCTCTCTTAATCAGATTTCTTAATTGGATTTCTAGACCATACTGTGATCTAAGAAATCAGAGTCTGCTGTTTACATGACCATTTGAATAATCACATAACTGCAGAAATCCGATACTGGGTGTATGTAAATGCACTCTGTGTATAGTGACTAAGTACAATTACTCAAGTATTTTCCACGCCTTACTACTAAATGTGGTGTCTATTGAATAAGACTGACATGATCATCTGCCTTACTTGTGGGAATTTGGAAAAATTTGACATAATAATACTTTATTCTATATCAAAGGTCCAATCAAATGCTTTACAATTTACATTACAGAACCTCCTCTGGAAAATTTAATGTAGCTAAAGGTCTTAGATACAATGCTAGATACAATATTTGTCCAGTTAAATAACTGTTATGAAAACACAGTTGTTTTTCTGTGGTAAGGGCAACTTCTCTAAAGATTCCCCATCAGCTATAGAGCTGATTCCTAGCACCACGGCCAGAGACCATGTGTCAGCTCTGACCTGCAGCCATGCAACATAGCAAACAGTGCATTTGTTTGTATAAACGTAATTGCTTTTTGACCCCAACCCTTCTATTCTCTTCTGGATTACTGCACGGAGATGATTTATGACTCACTGTCGATTTTATCCGGTAATTGCCCTGTCAAGTGTCCCCCTGGGAGAGAAAATGAGAGAGGAATATCAATTTAGGTATTTTTAAAAAAATGTTTTTTTTTCTTGATACAAGCCTGCGTTGCAGACTTTTCCGGCAGCATTATGTCTGACCATGTTTCGCTCACCTCTTCCGCCTCATTTCATTTGGAAAGTTCATTCTCCTGTTCTGACATCAATCCAGTGCGTAAGTAAGCACTAGCTGAGACAAACACTTGTACATCCATTTCCGTTGTTGTACTGAGTGTACTTCGTCTAAGGTGCACTGATCAATTTTACAAACTCATTTCCCTGTTTTCAGCCATTTCATCTCAGGGAGCTGTGATTAGGATCCGAGAGCAAAAGTGTTTCTCTCTTTAGCCGGTTAGCTCCAGGGGTGGTGTACTGTGTGCAGATAATTAGCTTCCCCAAATTCCCCACTCAGCTGCCCGTGGCCAGGCAGCACTGAGTTAATTGCTCCCTATTTAACAGGAGGAACATTAAATACAGGAGCCAGGCTCAAGTGAAGAGGAGAGAGATTCCAGGGAACAGAGGCCCTTTTCTCTTTTAAGAGGTTTTCAGCATGTGTTGTCAGTCTGTAGAGGGCCAATGGGAGCAGAATTTAATTCCAGAATAAGTCAATTTCTGGCAGTCCATTTCTAAACTACCCTGATGAGCCAAAATATTATGACACAGATGAAGCAAAGAACATTGATTATCTCATAACAGCTGCAGATGTTAAGGTCTGGGAGCTGGTTCTCATAGTTGATGTGTTGGATGTGGCAGAAATTAGTCAGCATGAAGACTTGAATGACTTTAACAAGGCCCAAATTGTTCTAGACTGTTGACTGGGTTGGAGCATCTCCAGAATAACAAATTTAGTGGGGTTCTTCTAGTCAGCAGTGGTGAGTCCTACCAACAGTGGTCAGAGGTTGAACAAACCACAAACCGGTGACAGGGTGCTGGGCGTCCAAGGCTCATTAATGTGCAAAGGCAGCAACGGCCATTTCCTCTAGTCCAAATCAACAGAAGGGCTACTGTGGAACAAGTCACAGAATTTTTTTATGATCGTTACAGGAGGAAAATTTCACAGCATAAAGTGCAGCACACCCTGCGTTGTTTGGGGCAGAATTATTATAGTTAACTAAAACTCTGTGAAGGAAGTTACTCTTTAACTATAATATTAAATAAAAGTGACCAAATCCTAAACCAAAATAATAATGTCCACTGCAAAACTAACAAAAAATAAATAGAACTACTAACATATTTTTTTCAGAAAATAAACACAAAACTAAAATTACTAATGCACCCATAACACTAACTGAAACTGAACTGAAATCAAAGACCAAAGTGAAAAATGAAATAAAAATAACAGCTAATGAAAATTTAAAAAACCATAATAACCCTGGCATGGGGCTACATAATAATAATAATAATAATAATAATAATAATAATAATAATAATAATAATAATAATAATTTATAATAATTTTATTTATATAGCACTTTTCATGCTGGTGGCAGCTCAAAGTGCTTTACAGACAGTTGATAAAACATAGTTATAGAAGAGATCATTAATATTTAATTAGAATCAGAAGAAAAAGAAGACAATTAAATTGCAAGATAAACACCACGAGACATTCAGTTTTAATTAAATGCTAATTTAAAGAGATATGTTTTCAGGTGCTTCTTAAAAGTGAGCAGTGAGTTTGACTGTTTAATAAAAGGTGGAATTGAATTCCACAGTTTTGATGCATAATAACTGAAAGAGGCCTTTCTATGTTTTCTGTATTTTACAGAGGGTATCTGTAGAAGGTCACTATCTGCAGATCTTAGATTACGTGCCAGAACATAAACAGACAGACAGTCTGTGATGTAAGCAGGTGCTAGGTTGTTTTGAGCTTTAAAGACTAGTAGCAGAACCTTAAAATCTACCCTGAATGATACAGGCAGCCAGTGCAGTTCTTTCAAAATGGGAGTGATGTGATCTCTCTTTTTGTTTTTCTTAGGATGTGTGCTGGTGCGTTTTGAACGAGTCATAAGGGATGTATAGTTTTCTTAGGAAGTCCAGTAAGAAAAGCTTTACAGTAGTCAAGTCAGCTTGTGACAAATGCATAAACAAGTTTCTCTGCGTCGCTATGAGATAGAAAAGGCAGAACTTTAGCGTTATTTCTTAAATGATGAAAAACTACTCATTGTGTTTACCTGCGGGTTAAAACAAAGCTCAGAGTCTAAGATCACACCCAGATTTCATACTTCAGGTTTGATATAAGAAGCTAAAGAACCAAGTTTCTCAAAAATCATTTTTCTCTGAGTTTCTGTACCAACAGTCAGTAATGCAGTTTTTTCATGATTTAATTGTAGAAAATTTTGCGACATCCACTGGGAAATATCTGACACAGAGCTGGTTAGTCTGTCTACAGAGTCTTGATCTTCAGAAGGAATAGAAATGTATAGCTTGGTGTTATCAGCATAGCTATGAAAATTTAGACTATGCTTCCTAACATCACCTAGAGGTAGCATGTACAAAGAGAGAAGCAAAGGCCCTAAGACTGAACCTTGGGGGACTCCACAAGAAACAGCAAATCATTTTGATGAATGATTTCCAAGTGAAACCATGAACTGTCTATTACTTAAATATGATTTAAACCATTCTAAAACTGTGCCCGAGAGGCCAACCCAACATTCAAGACATTGGAGTAAAATCTTGTGATCAACAGCATCAAAGTCCGCACTAAGATCTAATAAAACCAAAATAGAAGGATTTTGTGCATCAGTGCTCAGCCTGAGGTCATTCATAATGCAAATCAGTGCTGCCTCTGTACTACTGTTGGAAAGAAAACCTGACTGAAACTTCTCATATAAATTGTTTGATATTAGATACATATTTAGTTGTTTGAAAACAACTTTTTTTAAGACTTTACTTAGAAAAGGTAGGTTTAAAATTGGTCTAAAACGCTTCACCAAAGCAGTTTTAAAAACATCTGTAAAAACACCTGTTGACAGAGAACAATTTAAAATAGTTAACACAATCAAAAACCATCTTTAGGTATGATGTAGGAACAGGGTCAAGATCACATGTGTTCTCAATTTGTTTAAAATGTTGTGAACTCCTCATAGTTGATAACAGAAAAGGATGTTATTGCTGATGTAGGTGGCCTATCAGGAACATTATAGGAGCTTGTTTGCCTCTGCTGAGCTACACCCTGTTGTATCAGGCCTATTTTATTTTGGAAATGAATTGTGAACTCTTCACAGATTTTAGAAGATAAATCATCATTAAATGCACTCACAGACAAGTTAGGGTTAATTAGTTGGTCTATGGTGGAAAAAAGGTTTTTATAGTTATTTTTGTGTCTATTGATTACACTGTAGAGATATGACTGTATGGATATTTTCATAGCTTTATTGTAGACTGCGATCTGATCTTTGAGAATATCATAATGTACCTGCAGTTTAGTTTTCCTCCATAAGTGCTCTGATTTCCGACACAGCTGCAGACTGGTCAGAGTGCCCATACCAAGCCCTGTCCATCATCAAAAGCACCTGCAATGAGCATACAAGCTTTGGGACTGGACCGCTGAGTATTGGAAGAAGGTCACCTGGTCAGAGGAGTCTCATTTTCTTTTTCATCATTTGTACAGCTAGGTGCAGGTGCACCCTTTACCTTGGGAAGTGATGGCACCAGTAGGCACTGTGGGAAGAAGACAAGCCAGTGGAAGGAGTGTGACACTCCTGGCAATGTTCTGCTTGGAAACATTTGGTTTGGCCAGTTATGTAAACATCAGCTTTACATGTGCCAACCAGCTAAACATCATTGTGGACCAGGTAGACTTCCTCGTGGCAATGGTATCACCAATAGCAGTGGAAAATATTTCCCTATCATCAGATGAACTAGGACACTATTGGCTCTCCGTCAGTGGAATGTTTTGATTCTGTGTTGAGCTGCTAGCAAGCAATGAGGAGCAAAAGAGGAGGGGTGAGAAGCCCTTAGAAAATCTAAAATTTCCAATTTTGTGATGGTTATTCTTGGTTATACTTATTTATAGACAAGTTTCACTTGTTTTAGGTCAGTCAAGTAAAATTATTTCACTATACTGGCAAATAATTTAGCTGGTTTCAAGCACATTTCTTAAACAAGCAAATATATCTGTCAATATAGTAAGATAATTCTACTAAATAAAATTACTTAAAACAAGTAAAAAAAAGTTTAGTAAGGAGGCAAATAATCTTAAAATAAGCTTACAACAATCTCAACAGGAGAAAGATTGGATTTATTCACTTTATTTAAAATATTTTTATTTGACAAAATACTCTTTTTTTGTTTTGTTTTGGTTTGGTTTTTTTGCAGTGTATTAGTGTTGACTTGCTTGCAGACCTACAATCTAGCATAAATCTGGCTCTCTTTTTTGTAAGTCTTACACATTATCACGATTGGCCCCTCCCAGTCCTGTCCATGTGCTAGTGTTTTGGTTTAGTCCATGAGCGTTTTTTTTTTTGGTTTTTCTAGTCCGGCCCCCTCGTTTCAAGTCTCCGCCCATCATTGTTTTCACCTATCCCTCGTTACCCTTTGTTATTTAAGCCCTGTGATTGCCTTTATTGTTTGCTGGTCTTTCTTTGAATCTCTGTGTTGTTTGAAGTGTTTGACTCTTGTTTGAGGCTCTGTTCCTTTTGTCATGTCTGTCCCCCAATCTCTACGTGTTGGCTATATGAACCTGGACTGTCTCGACTATGACCCTGGATTTGCCCTTAATAAATCTCGCTTATCTCAGCGTATGCGTCCGCCTCATCGCTCTGCCTTACACAAATCCATAAAATAAATACATTCCATTGATTTTAACTTCAAGTTTCTCTCTTTCTCTCATGCATACACACACAGTGGGAACTCTGAGGGAAAAGCTGAGCCTTTGAGTGGAGTGAGTGTGTGCTGGTCCACTTTGATCCAGATGCCCACATGCACAAGGCAGAAGTTCAATTAAGCAAAGTTTGTGAGGACAGTCATTAAGCTAGTTCTCTCTGACCCAGACATCCAGACTTCAGTCTGTCTCCCAAAACAGAGCTCACCATATCTGCTACACACACACATACACACACCTGTGCTATGGCATTTGGTAACTGGGTCAGTGGAACCCAGAGGAGTCATGGTCAGATTGTGCTCTCTTGGGTAACAACATAATGTCAAAACTGGCACTAGCACTAAAATCATTGCCAATTGTCACCAATGATGTTCACTGCTTTTACCAGGAAACTGTCTGCAGGTAAAGTTAGTCGCTTTTAGCATAATTACTGGGATTGTTTTCTATATTCTGGTGCGGCTATCACAATAATCATCATAATGGCATGCTAATGATTGGTGGTTCATCGTTTCCATTAAAACAACATAATGCAGAGCGCTTCCCAGCCTGATGAATGTATCTGCATTGTGACAAATGGTTTACGATTCTCAATCCATCTCCATTAGTGTTTACTGCTCATGTTCCACAGTATTGATGCTCCTGCTGCTTCATTCTGCTAAAGAGGCCTGGGGGACTGAAATAAATGTGGTTTAACGACCAATGACGGCGCTCTGCTTGAACATCGTTTGAATATTTCCCATATTGCTCAGCATGAACGACTGAGGCTACATCATAATTACCCAGTGGTCTCACTCTGCTCGCTGGGGAATGAAGTGCGCAGTTCGGTTCAGACTAACTTATTAACAGGCTGGTGGAGGAGTGATATAGAACGAACATGGTAGTGATGCAAAGAAACGTTGAGCTGATGAAAATGCATGCACTTCTCCAGGGCTCTGTTTATCCTTGCGTGAAAAACAGAAAGGTTTTTTTGGGTTCCGCAAACGTCCTCCTTCAGCCCAAGCCACATTGAAAGCCATTGTGTGTTTGAGCAAGATGTTGCCATGGCTACTGCATTGGCTTCTGCCTTCTCCTGTGTGGGTCTCGTCTCGCCTCTCAGTGTGGCTCAGATCATCTCCAGAGCATATTCTCTTTCTCCTCAGAGTCAGGAAGTATTCACTGCAGGGATGAACTTCATAATGTTGTTGTTAAGAATAGGTGATGCCCTTGTCGAATGCCATTCAGGTCAGGAGTCAATGAGTGCTGATCGGTCAGAGAGGATTTCTGTGTAAGGAGGATGCAGCATCATGTTTTCCTCAGCTGTGTATTGTTAACCCTGTTAAAGCTTCCTAAAGGTTCAGTTAATAGACCTCTACTTTAATAGACCGCTGTTTTAACAGACCTCTGTGTTTTCAAAAATTGCTGATAATGATAAACTGAAATGTTCCATAATCATATAAACATTTTTCCTCTGAACTTTGCTGGATTCTCTGAATTACAAGGTCAACCACATGGATCAACTCCAAGCCTCACCTCTCACTCTAAACTGGAGCTATTACAATTACATTTGGAAGAGTTGAAGAGGAGAGCTAGTGGTGAAATGGATGGATACAATCACAGAAATGATGAGCCAGTCATTCAGAAGCCTGAAGACCGAATAATAGCTGAAACCAAATAACAACTGCAATAATAATTACAATAGGGAACTGAAATATGTCTATTGTTACATGCAAGCTAACACTGCTGTGCACTGATTTGACATCAGAACACTGGAAACCTCACCAAAATATTCAAAACCAATAAGCTTTGCCAAATGTGGTAGTCAAACTGCTTTGGATGTTTTAGGCTGCAGTTTGAGTAGCTGATTGTTGATATGTAACAGTGTTGAAGTTTAATAGTAGGCTTACTTTCATGCCAGTCATTTCTAGGGGTGTAACCAAATCCAGAGTTCAGTTCAGGCCTCGATTTTTGAGCCACAGTTTGGTTCTTCGCATGTTTTCTTGTTTTTTTTTTTTTTGAGGTCGGGAGAGGGGTAGAAAGTGAATAAGAAAAGTATGAAAAATGTTCTAGATTTTAGTAAACAATTTGGAACACTAAAGAGAAGAACACGATATATAGCTTGCCATAATTTAAAATTGACCAATAATTTCATAATTTACATGTGCTCATGTAAATTGTGAAATTACTAATGTAACAAGAGCTCAACAGGCTGCACCTGCAGTGGTGACAGCTGGTTTGGGTCGCAGATAGAGGGTCATCTCGGTTCTGGACGACTGAGACTGTTAACATTTGAATCGTGGTGTTGGTTTTGGTTTCGGAATCATTACACCCATGGTCCTTTTTATTATTTATGATTTTAAAAGTGTATTAAATGAATATTTTGGCAAAAAAAAGAAAATGTATTGCACTTTCCTCTTACCCTAAAGGTATCTGTATCAAGACAGGTTTGGATGACAAGTTTGATTCTAACATGTGATGGAGCTATGAAATCAATGCAGCTAATAAGTAATGGAAGCTTAGCCACCAGGTTAGCGTCATGCAAACTGCATACCTGCATCATAAACTTGTCTTAAACCACATTGTTGTTGTTTAGTAATCTTAAATAGACTTACTTATGTGGTGTGACACACTGTTAGCTATAACATACAAGTGTACAGACAAAATTCAGGCTTCAACACAGCTGCTACTACTGGTTTTAGTTCTGTGACTGTAACTGATATAGATAACATTAAGTCAGAAAGTGTTACAAACCCCATAGGCAAGTCTAATTGAAATTACATAAAGCACTGGTTTAGAAAAAATACATTTACTCCATTTTTCATTTAACCCAGATGCAGTCAATCATTAAAAAAAAGACATGTTTACTTACCCTGCTAGAAAAACAGCATAGACAAGGACAGCTGGTTACCAGCAAAAGCAAAACATATATTCTGGATGCTGGTATGCTGGTCAACTAGCATGACCCCACTAAGTCATCAGTTAAACCAGCTTTAGATCAGCACCAGCATAAACCAACTTAGGCCATTGTGAAATGCATGCTGGTCTGTGTGGTGTCTGAATTTTGCTTCTTTATTTTAGCATTGCAGCTATGAGACTAACATTGCAATACAAGAAAGAAAAGAAAAAGTTGGGGACCTGGCTTTGTGTGATTATTGACTTCTGGTGTTTATTGGTAACATTAGCCTTGTTGCTCCAGTTTAAAACTAAAGAAGCAAAATTTGGATACAAAATAGGTTTTGGCTGATTAGCTACATCTGGGTTAGGTGGACAATTGTGTAAATATGAATATTCTTTTAAAGTTGTATACCTCTGCATATTAAATGTTTCTTTGCATCATGAAAAGGTTCTACAGATTGATGGAGAATTGTGCAGTAGACCATGAAAAGGGTTCTATGTAGCACCAAAAGGAGTTCTTCTATCGTTACAATGTTAAGTTTGTCATAATAGAAGAACCCTTTTTGGTGTTACATAGAACCTTTTTCAACATGATTCAGAATAGAACCATCTACAGCGCATTCTCCATCAATCATCAAGAACCCTATGATGATGCAAAACCCCTTTAATCATGCAAAGGTTGAGTGTTCATGGTTCTGTATAGTACCATTTTCTGTAGTGTAGCATTTAATATTTCCTGTTATTTAGTATTGTGTATTGCAGCATTGCCTATCTCAGCCTCATTGGTTTGACTGAATTAATGATTTTGCGTTATTTTCATATTTGTGTCCATCAGTGTTATCTTACTATAATACCCAGCATGCATTATGCAAATGCATAACACAACCAGTGGGAATCCCTATGGGGCTCACCAAATCCTGACTGTGATCCTGCTCTGACCTGCAGGCTAATGAATACATCTACGTTGCTAGCTACCATTACATATTCTTTGTTAAAAGAATCATTCAGGCAGCTGGTAACAAAAAAATAAATAAATAAAAATTCTAACAGCCCACCCACAGGTATTCACCCCTAAAACACTTGTAGACTTTCAAATTTACTTTGCCTTCAAGATACATCATCAGAAATAGTAAGTCTCTAGTCTCCAATCTAGGAAATCTGACTATCAAGTCTACTACAGCACTGCTGTTAGGGACAATTAGGCATGTTTACCACAGATAAAATGATGGTTTGTTCTTTTCATTTGAGCCAGAGTGCCCCTTTTTTGTACTTTTGCCCCTTTGTATGCTTTGAGGATGTGCAGGTATAAGATTAAACATGCAGTTTACATGATGTGCAAGGGTATAAACTTCTGCAGTAGCTCCATTAACCATAGATCTCCAGAAAATAAAATAAGCAAAACTAAATAAACACATTTTGGACACTAAACATGCCATGGCTGATCAGCTGTAATTGGCATAATGGGAAAATGGTGTCAATTTGACTTTTAAAAGTAGAGTAGTGGGGGGGAGGCAGTGGACAATTGAAATGTCAGTGATGAATTGTGGTGTGAGTATGGTGTACTGGCACTGCAGTGAGGTATTAGTGCTGTAAGTGGTTGTGTAGCACTCTTCACAATGTGACAGGAACAGCACTGCATTCACATTCAGCCTTTTCTCCTTTTCCTCATTTGCCTCCACCCCACAGTCATCTCTTTCGCTCCTGCATGCTCAGTTTGTCTCCTTGAGTCATGTTTGTCCCTGACTGGCAAGATCAAGCATGATCTTAGCACCTTTTTATGCTTAATGTGCTTGATCTCTTTTTGACCTCACACTTCAAAATGACCCACAGCACACCCCTTAGAAAGTACCCATCACTCTATCAGAGCACATTAATGTACCAAGTCAATGACCACTCATCATTTACATAATTTCCAGTGAAAACAGCCATCAAGTACAAGGTATTCATTTTAATGTTCATATTTGTTTTCAAATGCGTGAAAAAGCAAGAATTCCAAAACTAGAGAAAATATCATTAACAGATATAGGGAAAATGGGGCTCCTCACAGCCATGCAAAACCTGGTAGACCACCAAAACTGCCACCATCAGATAAGCAGTACTTAAAGCTTTCATATTTGAGAGAAAATCAAGGTCCACACTTGCTTCAGGTCTGAAAAAACCCACAAGGGTTTCTCTCCTTTCACTGTGAGACAACTCAAAGCCATTGGTCTGAAACGATGTGTAGCCAAGAAGCCATTACGGAGGTAAAGGAAATAGACAGAAAAGAATATTTGGACTAGAACACCAAAACTGGACATCTGAATCCTGTTTACACTTTGCTTTAACATGCATTTCTGGTGATCGGATCACAGTTGGATTTCACTTACCACCAAGGAAAGCCAGGTGCATTCTGAGCAAATTATGAGTGGATCATTCAAAACACATTTAGAAGAGGTTAGAGACGGATCTAGACCATGCATAACGTAAGTGTAAACAGAAAGTATTTTCATTATATTTCAGTCAGGACTACTTCATCAAAAAAATTATTTGTTTCAATTTACAGTAAGTTATATTTGGTGGTGTTGTTCTGCTCTTGGCCCTCCCTGCCCTCCCATGTGCATAAATGGAAATCCTAAGGGTGGGAGAGCATCAGAAAACCCCCAAAAACAATCATACCAGGTAAACTTTCAGCCAGCAGGAGGTTGCGAGAGGCTTACAGAGGAAGTGACAAGAACAAGCAGACTAAAGCAGCTGAAATAAGCACCCTGATGAATTTAGCCAATGTATGTAAAATAAAACCCTTAAATACTTTGCTTCACTAAGGCATAGCTATCCTACAAACTACTACTGCAATATTACCACTACTCCCTGAGGCAGCAGGCTACCATACATACTGAAATAGCATACCTACCGTAAATACCCTACAAGCAGGATATGTAATATCCATTTGCAGTGGTTATATTTGGTGGTACAGCTCTGTTCTGGGACAGAGTAGCAGAAAAAAAAAAACGACCATGCCAGGCAAACTTAGAGCCAGCAGGAGATTGCAGAGTGGCTTGCAGAGGATGTGTGAGAAGGACAAGTTAAAGCAGCTTAAATAAATGGCTTTATGAATTTAGCCAATTCTATGCATAGCAGGCAATCAACAGAGCCATCAGGTGATGGAGACCAGCTGATAACAGCTGGTGATATGATACGGGGGCATGAATTTGACTTTGTAGCCTGCTTGTGTTCAATGCAAGTAAATAAGTAGAAACAATGCATCTGACAAGCAGGTGACATTTTACATAAGGAAACTAAAGATGGAGCATATGCAAGGGTGAAGTTAACCCCGAACCAAGAACCTTCATGCCCTCCAGGCTGATGAAAGCATCCAAGCTGAGCTTGTCAACTCATTTGACAACAGGGAAAACAATAAACAAAAGTAAAACAAAAAATAATGTACGTGATGACATGGTTTTTGTCATCTAAACTAAAAGAAGCATGAAAAACATCAAAACTAGAGAAGCATGTTCGTAAAAAGTGTAGATGCAATCTGGCCAAAATGACTCCAAAAACAACCCGGACATGAAACACATTAATTCAAGGGCTGGAGTACAGTTTATTTTACCAAAGTCTAAATTTCAGATATTTGGAAGCAAAAGAATGCAATATATACACCTCCAAAGCAATGAAAGACCTTTCACAATCATCAAGCATGAAGGACCAATGCAAATCTGGGGATATATAACAACATCTGGAGTTGATGATTTATTTTATTTTTTTCTTTTTATGGAAGGCATCATGAAAATTGATGAGAACAAATACATTTTAATAAGTCATGCAAATAAATCTTTTGATTGTGAGGAAAATTTATTCCACAGCAAGATCCTAAGTACACTGCTGAGAAGATCAAGATGTACTTAAGAAACAAAAAGCTGCTGGACTGGTCACCCCAGAGTCCAGATCTCTACATCACTGAATGTGTCTGGGATTACTTACATCATGACAGGCAAAATAAATGCTCTAACTTCTAAGACTGAACTTTGGAGATGCAGATTTCTTTGAAAACTGAAAGCAAGTCTGTTGAGAAGAATAGGAGCTGCAATAAAGGCAAAGGGTGAACACATTTTTGATCACATATTGAGGCTTCTGTATATTTTCTGGTAAATGTATGCTTCCTGCTTTTTTCTTGACACTGAAAAATGACTTTTTTTGCACTGTACTGTCCATAATTTTCCATATAACTATGATCTATTCCTTATAAAAAAATAGTTTCAAATAAAGATTTTCAGAGACAAAAGCATGAATAATCTCAGAGAACATGATGTTTCAAATGTCACCACTAGATAAAATCCATTACCCTTTTAAAAGTCGACTTGGTATCATTTTGTGCTAAAGTGCAATTAGATGTCCTGTGGCTCTTTTACAGTTTACAGGTCCTTAAGACAGATACTCAATCTCTGAGTGTTTGTTCCACATCGAAGTCCATTAAGAAAAGTTTTTTTTTTTCACTGCGACACAAACTTCTTCAGTGCCTTAGAAGTCAGCATTATGCAGTACCTCCAGCTCAGGCAAATTAAAACTCTGTCTGGGCTGCCCTGTGTGTGTGTGGGTGAGTGTTGCTGTGTGTGTGAGAGTGTTGCTATGTGTGTGTGTGTGTGTGTGTGTGTGTGTGTGTGTGTGTGTGTGTGTGTGTGTGTGTGTGGTATGGGGGTTGTTAGCATTCATATCAAAGTGTCAGAGTGTATATTTTGGCTATGAATATCTGAGCATGGCAGTGTGTGTCTTGTTGTTTGGGTATGCATCTCCTTGCTGGAGTGGGTTGGAGCATCAGGCTTCTCTGCAGTTTGCATTGATTCTAATTAGAATTTCTCTTCATTAGTGTCTCAAATGGAGTTCTGAGAGCATCGGCAGCTTCAGTAATCATCAGTGTACACTCACTGCACTGATTAAAAAAAAAAAGACAGTCTGGAAAAAGTGGCTCATTTTCCACAAGGTTTTGTTTAATTAGGCTAAAGCATGGTCGGGGCAGATTGTTGTGCATTTCTATGTATTTGTTCCCAGACTTGCAGAATGAAGGGCAATAGCAGGCTGCATTGAGAATCACAGGCTGAACAGCCTTAAAGGGGAAGGGGGCTCGGCTTCTGTGCCTTACCATTGAACTTCTTTTCAAATTAATTTCTTCATTCTTTCTATTTAGGTTGTGAATAATAAGCCTCAGCATGAAAAAAAGCCTGGGATTTTAAGAAGTTAACTGACTGAGGGAAAAAAAATGATGTAAAATGTTTTGAAAAGCTGTGATCCATTCCAGAGGAATGTAATAGAAATGTGCATGTCTTTAAAGTTTTAAAGAGATGAACCAGGGATCACAGTCTATACAATACATAGCTAGAAAGTTATATGTGTTTTTTTAATGTTTATATATAATGCTGAATATATAATGCTTCTTACAGAGCCCTACATGTACAGAACTCTGTAAAAGTCTAAGAACTTTTTTATATATAATTTCAAGTCAAATCAGCAATATAATATTAGAATATTTTGTATGTATATATATATATATATATATATATATATATATATATATATATATATATATATATATTGTATAAATTATTCATTTATCAATGTCAGGAAATAAAGCAGGAATCACATACACATACATCGTATATACTGCACATAGTATAATTGTAATATTATAAATTTGTATCCAGATTTTTATTTTATATGGGAATGTCAAAGATTTCACCATAGCTGCCTCCCAAATATCCTTCACATTTGCATCTAGAATGGTTAAATTAGATATTTATGAGATTACAAATAAGATAATCCACTTAAAGAACAGGAAAGTGAAAGGAAAATAAGTGAAAAATCTGGTGATCAAAAAAAATGATTAATAGATACAGATACATGAGAAAAATGGGACTTTTAATAACCATGCAAGGCCTGCTAGACCACCAGAACTGTCACTATACCTACAAATTCTCATCTGTGAAAGACAACTGTTACATGGAAACAGAATTCAGACAAAGGCAGATCTGGAAATAGATCGGGTTTAATCTTAGCCAGAGGGAAAAGCAGAATCGAGGTCAATACACAGTCCAAGTAGTCAAAACACCAATCCAGCAATAGAGGCGACAGGACAAAAAGGGCAAGGCAAAAACTTGAGTAACGTGAAGACAAAGCAAAGGGTGAAAAACACAAGGAAGCAAACATTAACAAACCGCTCAGTAGATCACAATGACACAATACTTCACAATGTTACTGTTCTAAGCCGCTTTAGAAGTTTGGGGATTGTGAACACTGATAGGAGTGCCGTGCTTGGCACGTGAGTCCCCTGTGACTCCTGGGAAATGGAGTCCAGACTCGTGTGCGCTGACTGTGTAACAATAGGAGAAAATCCACAGGTGTATTTGTCCATCCTTCCACTGTGAGAAGACAACTGAATTCTCTGAGTCTGAATGAGCTGTCAGGAAGTCTTTACTGTGTTTGAATTATTTAGTTCCACCTTAAATGGTGCAAAAAAATTAAAACAAGAAACTGGCCGATAGAAAGCCTTCAGCTTTGTGTTGAAACTAGTGGTAGGATAGTTTGATAGTCGATGTCCTTATCAAAAAATCAAGAAATGTTTCCAGCATTAAAAGAATAATTAGAATAGAATTATCAGAGGTGAAGCAGTAACATTAAGCTGCTCTGTACTGGATCAAAACTCAGTATAGGTAGTAGCTAGCATAAGTTGCTAATTGTTAGCATAAGTTGAAACTGTGAGCTTGGTTAGCAGGGCTAACTAATTTTGTTTTGCTTATAGTTGTTAATATTTTTGACTGTAGAAAGTTGACCACAGCTTTTTCACATCTTTTCACTGTGAATCTTTTCACATCTGGTCATGTCATGTATGGTTTTTCCACCAAACTATCAAGAGTAGTATCAGTAAGAGTATCTATAAATATCAGTATCGATAAGCAGTATCAGTATCAATAAAATCATAATGATACCCATTCTCTGCAGATTTCTTCAATAAACTCTAAAAAAACAAGTCTCCCAAAAACAATAGAAGTTGTAATAAAAGCAAAGGGTCTCTACACTAAAAGCACATTGAAAAAAATGACATGTTGTTGTTGAGACCTCTGTTAAATATACATTTCTGCCTTTTTCCTGACAGTAAAAATGAGTAACTTATGCTTAATGGCCATTTTGACTGGAAATTGGTCTCTGACTTTTGCACAGTACTGTACACAATTAACTTCACATAAGTAATCAAGGGATAAAGCTTGTGCAAAAAGTAAAATTTGGACCAAAACTATGTAAAACAGCTTCGTAACTAATGTTACGCCCAAACATCATGACTAATGTAAAACTGATTTTGGTAAACATTGTGTGTAATAACTTTCCAAGGCTTGGAATTTTGGTTAAATTTCCCAGTGGAAATGACAGAAATGACTAGATGAAGGCATTCCTCTGTGAAAAGAAGGATTATAGTTTCACAAGACACAAAGAAGCTCTAGCTCGCTTAGGTACAGTAATACAGGGTATAATTTACCCTAACTTCACAATATTGTTGTTTGTCTCCAAGATAGAAAGTTACTTACAATAATTACTGCAATACAAACAAGCAGCTCAAAATGTTATGGTTTAACAGTGTAATAGAGAGAACGCAAGAGACTTTGGCTCATTTCCTTTGATTTTCACTCAAGAGACTGATTAAACGAGCTAGTTTGACTCAGTGTGTGAGTCGTCTCCAATAGAGCACCTGTCTGAACAATACAGCCTTGATAAACAATTACAGTCCAGACTTGCTTTTACAAAGAGTCATTAGCATAAAAAGGGAACAATTCATTAATCTGAGACGGAATGATCTGCTTAGTCAACTCCGAGGTACTGTGTCCACTGAGCTAAATACGTTTAGAAAGATCAGTAGCGTATCATTAGAAGGAAAAAGCATATTTTAAAAACCACGCAAACCCATAATGATTTCATTTGTGCATGCAAATCTGTCTAAATGGCTGCTCATTTTTCATTTGTTGTAAATGAGATTTAATATGTGAACTGGAGCTTGACTGTGCAGGTAGTTTAAAATGTCTCAACATTTCTTATGTTCCTCAGATGATGCAGAGCTTCCATTAGCCTTGTTTAGCTCCTGGCTCTAAAATGAAAATCACTGTTGAGAATGTGTTTAGGCCTGAACCGCCATTTCTGGGATGGACATAGTAGCCTGATGTAAGTGCAGTCAGGCTGTGTATGTACTGGGTAACATCATCAATCCTTGCTAATGATGGTTGATGCCTTTAGATGCCTGGATAAAGTGAAGTAAAGTAAGATTTGTTGACTACTATGATGTAGCCAGGGTTTACCATTTTAATTCCAGTTATGATTGCAGGTAGTAGAACAAATTTCTTGTCATATGCACTGCTTTTAACCCTTTAAAGAAAATAACAACAAAAACAACAACAACAACAAAAAATGTACAGTTTTCTACTTACTGCAGATGTATTCAATGAGCCAAGCATCCGGGGCAGTCGTGGGCTGGAGGTAAGGGAACTGGCCCTGGAAGGTTGCCGGTTCGATCCCCAGTGACAGCCCATGACTGAGGTGTCCTTGAGCAAGACACCTAACCCCCAATTGCTCCCCAGATCCTGTGGATAGGGCTGCCCACTGCTCCGGGCAAGTGTGCTCACTGCCCCCTAGTGTGTGTGTATTCACTAGTGTGTATGTGGTGTTCCACTTCACGGATGGATTAAATGCAGAGGTGGAATTTCCCTGTTTGTGGGATTTAAAAAGCATCACTTAAGACATGTTTGGTGTTAAAATTTTGCTTCTTTAGTTTAGTGCTGGAGCTATGAAGCTAACATTGTTAACTGGAAGTCAATAGTCACCCAAATCATTTCTGTAAATACAAACCCAGAATTTCTCTCAACCTGCTCAAACCACATCCACCTCATCATTAAGGTTGCACAGACTTGTCAGTGTGGTTTAGGTCAAAACACTTTAAAAAAAAAAAATACTATAAAAAACATACACTGAATAGCTGAACACTGAGAGAAGCCATTGAAGGCAACAGGTGTTGTGTCGAATTCTGGCTGATCAACATGCCAGGCATATGGATGCTAGATTACATCTACGATTTCTGTTGTTTGTATTTATAAAGATATAGTTTTGATTTGAAAATTCAAAATTAGCAGTTATTCATAGCCAAAAGCAACCTGTTTAATTCTGTTTAATTTTCTAAAGCCTGTTTGATTTAAAAAAGAGAAATTGGAAATAGTTATCTAAACTGAATTGGGACTGTTTTTGGTACATAACCCCACACATATTTTGTAAGTGCACCTAGGGAAAAACATTAAATAAGAGGAAAATGGAGGACATGGGCCTAATATTCATAATAAAGCAGCTACCCCTGAGAATGGTTTCAGAACTATGTGGCTTGGCCACCAAAATGTTTGGCCAGCCTGTATCTGCTGGTAGTTTGTGATGCTATTGGCCTCATATGGCTGCTGTTGCATCAGGTCAGGCACTTACCATTGCAGTGGGGGCAAAATTTTCCATTCCTCACCACAGGTCTGCAGACAGCCACTGTTCTGTTTACAGGGCAGGTCATATGGCACTAGTGGCTGTGTTGCCTTATAGAGTAAGATATGCATCTGAGTGTCTTCAGCGCATTATTGCTCAGGAGGTTTACTCTGCATGGCTCTGTGAGTGTGTGTGTTTGAGTGAGTGCTTTGCACCTGGGTGTCTTCAGCGCATTATTACTGAGGAGGTTTACTCTCTGAGTAGACACATATATGTGTGTGGTTTGCACCTGGGTGTTCTAAGTGCATTATTGCTGAGATGGTTTACACACTGAAGGGTCTGGGGGATTGCAAAGTGTGTCATCTGTCTATGTAACGTCTTGATCTGAGCTTATTTTTTCAAACTCTCCCTGAAGTGAAAACAACAAATAAATGACATTTCATCATTTACATAATTTCTTATTTCATGCTAACTTGCAGACCATACTTCTTGGATGAATGACAGTTTTGTAGGGTAAAATATCACAAGGCCATGGCTCATGTTTTCAGAAGGAACAGATCTACCACTCAGAGCATTTACACCCTGTGCTATCAGAGAAATAAAAGACCTCAGTCATCATCCACTCCAAAGCTGTCAGTATGACTGAACCATACCAGCACACAAGCCTCCAGAGGCTGGACACATGAAATATTTCCAAAAGAAACAGCATCTGAAATATGAGCTTAAAAGCGGACATAAGTGTTTCCTGAATTTCAAATATTTGAATGTTACTAATTTGATATTGACAACTGTATTTCATAAATTTGGATTTCTAACAATGACATTTTTGTTTTAAATATGCTAAGGGGTAAAATTTGCTGTTTAAAAAAGCTTTTAGATTCTAAAAATGAATATCCATAAATACAGATCTCTTGGATTCAAATATCAGAAATACAAATTCAACACAAATTAGACCAAAAGTGAGGCACTTAGGCTTCACAGAAAAAACTTCATGTTATCAGAGTGCTCAAATTTAACCTTTAACCAATCACAGAAATGCCTCACAGCTGCCAATTACAGAGCTGTCTCACAACTGCCATTCACAGAACCAATCATAGAGCCATCTCAAAACCACCAATCACAGAACCATGTCAAAATCAGTCAATCACATGGCTGTCTAACAACTAGCCAATCATAGAGCCATCTCAAAACCACCAATCACAGAACCATGTCAAAATCAGTCAATCACATGGCTGTCTAACAACTAGCCAATCATAGAGCCATCTCAAAACCACCAATCACAGAACCATGTCAAAATCAGTCAATCACATCGCTGTCTAACAACTAGCCAATCATAGAGCCATCTCAAAACCACCAATCACAGAGCCATTTCACAACCGCCAATGACAGAGCTGTCTCATAACTGCCTATCTCAGAGCCATCTCACCACCACTAATCACAGAAAGATTTCACAACTGCCAATCACAGTACCATCTCACCACCACCAGTCACAGAACCATTTTGCAACTTCCAATCACAGAGCCATCTCACATCCAACCAATCACAGAGCTGACTTCCAACCAGCCAAATCACAGAGCTGTCTCACAACCACCAATCACAGAGCCATCTAACAACTAGCCAATCACAGAGATGTCTTACCTCTGCCAATGACAGAGCCATTTCACAACCGGCAATCACAGAGCTGTCTCACAACCAACCAATTACAGAGCCACCTCACAACTGCCAGTCACAGGGCCTTCTCACAACTGCCAATCACAGTACCATCTCACCACCACCAGTTACAGAGCCATTTTGCAACCAGTCAATCGCAGAACTGTCTCACAACCAGCCAATTACAGAGCCGCCTCACAACTGCCAATCACAGAGTCATCTCACAACTAGAGAATTACTTTTGAGTGTGTGTAGATTCTGTTCTTACTTAAGAACAAATCAGAAACAAGAAAACAATGGTGAAAACTGCATGAGTAGGTTTTAAGAAGAGATTTCTTCATGTGAATGGTTAGTGAATGAGACCTATAATTTTTCCAAGAATAGCACTTATTCTTAGATTTATTCTTATAAGAAAATTGGAGGGAGAGATTAAGAACATTTTAAAAGAGTTTCTTTTAATAGCAATTTATCTTAATTGTTTATTTGATCTTAAGTCTGAGAAATAAGCACACATTTAAGAAGAAACCATCCCCTGTTTCACACTAGTTTCACACCCTCCATATTAGGGCTGAAAGAATAATCTATCGACATCACCCTTTAAAACAGTGCAATTTTCAAACTGCAAGAGCATAATCAAAAATGTCTTAATTTTACAGTGGGAGTTCTTCTTAAATGACACAGAGCTTATGAACTGCCTGTAGATATGTTAGGCCAATCAGATCCAACCAAACCTCTATGTCTTGTGATGTCACAGCGACAAGTTACTGGCAGTGTTGCACACTGCATTAAAGGGTCAAGCCTCAGGCAAAACAGGCCTGAACCCTAATTTATAAAAAAAAAAAAACAAATGAAATTTAAAGCACAGTCGGAATATTAGTCAGAAAAATATAACAATTAGATATTTTCCCCAAATTGTTTATTATAAGGATAAACCTTCTTTCAGCTCATGTTTGAGGCTTGTCCAACTGCTCTGTCTGACTCAGCAATGTGTCCTTTGAGACCCAAATGCAAACTTTTTAAAAGCAAACTTGACAAAAAACAGGCTTTGCAATTTACTCAAACTTTAGTAAATCAAGCAGAATATGTATATGCATATGTACACATGCACGTACATCACATGTAATATCTCCATCCATTTTTTGTGATCATATCATGTTTACTGTGTCCCTCCCTCAAATCCATATTCATGAGAAAGAGAAGCTCATTTTGTGATTAGGCTCATGGGCTGGTTTTGTACATAACAGATGGAAAGAATGCTGAAACTGATGCAAGAGACTCAGTACATCAAGCCCTCAGAATGACTGTTTACACCTCAACAACTGAATTATGCTGAAATCTTGACAAATGGGTTGAATTCCCTGTCAATCATAATCATAAACCTGACATGTTGAGTCATGTAAGATATGTCTCAGCAGTCAAACCGTATAGTGAACTGCAAAATAAGTCCAACTTTTCCTTACAGAGCCTGGAGGGCTGTGCTGAATGTCCTTCCAACAACCTTCACAAACAGATGACATCTTTCAACACAGCTGAGGTTTTAAATCTTTGATCACTTGCGGTCATATGAATATCATCTGAGCTGGCATATGGTTGATTGACTCCTGAGTCGTGTGTGTGTCTCTAGAGTGTGTGTGTGTGCGTGTATGCTTGCATGTGTGTGTGTGTGTGTGTGTGTGTGTGTGTGTGTGATGTATTCCCGCTGCCAGGCTGGATAAATGAGACTGAGTGACGCAGCTGTGATGTCTGTATCAAAGGTTACTGTATTCAAAGCCCACAGGAACCTTGTGTCTGTGTCTACTGCATATAGTGTGAAAAAACAGTGCCGCTATTACCTGATCATGTGTCAGTTTGATGTAAGCACTGACTGAGAGTTCAAGTCAGCAGTACATTGGTCGTGATGGAAAACAAAAGAAGGAACACTAAGGCCTGTTATTCACTAACTGCAGGCACTTGAGCTGGAACACTGGCTGAGCTAGTGTGAAAAAACCTTGGACAATCATGGCTGAGCTTCTGACCAGTCAGTGACTGATGGAGGCGGATCCCAATCACATGAACAATATCACTTCTTTAGCAGACAATGCAAATTGTACTAGATAGATATTAAGAATATAAAGCAATTATTACTCCTGTAAGTACAAACACAGTGGTAGAGGCAGCAATCGTGTTGATTTTTGCCTTTATAAATTATTTACTTTCTACTTTGTATTTACATAGATTTCTTCTTTTTTCTTCGAAAAAACATAATTGTCTGTTTTGTTAACTTTCTATTTGTGGTTCAGTTAACTCACAATTTAGATCAGGTACAAATAATTTAAAATTAAAAAGCAAAATGTGGAAATGTAAGTTTTTAGAACTTATTTTACTTATTTTACATTTTGGGTACTGACAGTGCCTAAAATTTACATTTTAAAGCAGTTATTTTCAAATTATTTGTTCGGGTTACAAAAATGTATTGCTGACAATTCTGTCAAAATTTGCTGAAAGCCTGCAAATTTCAGTTGGATGAAGTGTGATGAAGCTGAAAAAAAAAAAGGTTTGGGATGTTACATACATGATACAGTACGCTGTATGTACGTCTCTGCCATGAATGAATAATAAAAACATACACCTTATACTGAAACCTCATTGTAGAACTATCAAAGCATATTAAAGCCATTAAAAGAAGCATTAAAAAGACATCACCACTCTGTTTTAAGTTTCTCTACAATGATGCAATTTATGTCAAACCACTCTGAGTGACTTTGCTTACAAAACGATTTGTGTGAAAATGTTAAAAAATGGTTTCTATTTTACACATATTGCTGTGGTTGGAAGAAAAACTTGTATCTCCATTTTTGTTGTTTTTCAGTTTTTGACATACTTTTAGAATGGCTGTTACCCTTTACATTGTGCGTAAATTTTATGAGGAATGGACCAAAAGAAACAGCCCACAATGGCTTGGAAAAAATTCTGGTTCCACTGACTTACATTAATATTACAGTAGGTTTTTTCCTTCTCCTGCAAAGTTACCATTTTGGATACTCAAGGTTTTCTTTATATATATAGATCTGCATTTCATTGACTCAAAAATGCCCTCATACAGGCATTTGTTTAGAAAAAAGAGAGGAAATTTTTCAAAGATGAAGTACAGAGAATGTAGTATTATGACCCAACTTGTCAAAGTAGCCAAAACAACATTATCCCATTTACAATTTAACTTAGTGTAGCAGAGACTTTTCACTCGGAAGACGAAATTATCTGCCCGAAATAATGGCTCCATTTTAAGCTGGGTGAATCAGAATTGCTAAAAGCCTCAGTGGTACTTGCTTAAAGCCTAAGAGTGTGAGTGTGTTCTGATTAGACTGTGATTTATCTGAAGGTCATGGGCTGAAACACAAGCATAATATTACTTCAATGAAGGGGATTAAATGGGTAGAAAATTTCTTGGGGGAATGCACTCATCTGAGTACAACAAACAACACAGTTATATGCCGTTAGGTAGTCTTCACACTCTCTTAATGTTAAGGGAGAACATGATGTGGATATTTTTGATTCATTGTAAATGTAAAAGTGTAACAGAATAGATATTCTATGATGGATTTCAGTTCCTGTTGCTGTGAGTGAAGCGAATACATAATATAACTGTCCACAGTAGTGGCAGATTTATGTGGCAAGATAATAAATAGTTTAATGCACTGGTGTATGTTTAGCCCAAATGTAGACAGTCAGGCAAGACATGTTTGACGTCCAGTGTAACATATTGCTGTCCATTTTTGCTATCCCACTTCTTCAACTTTTGGTGCTGACTTATGGAAAAATGCACTGCTAACAAGAACGCTGCCCACTAAATCCCACCCTCAAATTCCCTGATCTGGAGTACAATTGATGATACAAGCAAAGCAAGCTTGCTAATGACACGTTATCGCTGGTGAACAGATCTGTTTTTCTCTTGCAAGAGGTAATGATACTTTTTACTGCAGATAAAATGTTCTTTGCCTACCTCTACTTGTTTAATTGGAAATGTTTTGGGTAACTATTCACTTGTGATAAATTACATTGCATCCATTTGATAACAACAGGCTTGTGTCTGGCAAACATTGTTAACAAGTGCACCATCACTCCTCTACTTTGAGCTCTACTTTCACAAGTCACTGAATTGGTTTACAAATTTCACACTTAGTTTTTTCACACCCTAATAAGTCTACTTTCCCACCCAAATTTAGCCCAAAATTTCTCATGGTTGTCTTCAGACACTGTCACTATTAGATCACATATGGCCCCTCGAGACCAGAGGAGATGTAGTGAGCGAGTGGACATAACAACAATAGGGTGATTGGATTGGAAAAAAGTCAACAATCACAGTGTTTCATGTCAAAAACTACAACAGCTCACAACACTTTGGTGCAAGTGTGTGACTTGGGCATGCAGTTTGCACTATACCAGGGATTCTTAATCTTTTCAGAGTGCACTCTTTTTTTAGGGTTCAAAATCTTTCACATGAAAATGATTTTCTATGATATAGAGCACCATTCTTACAACCCACCTGGAACCCTATCAGTGTAACACTGAGGGAGATGAAGAGGTAGGATGCAAGTCCATAGTTTCATAGAAATCCATAACAAATAAGAATCCACAAAAGTAACAAAACAAAGAAAGAACACTAAAGATAAAAAGACTTTAACAGAAACCAAGGGGTATTGTGGAAACCAATATACAACAGGGAAAACACAAAACAGGGCCTGTAAAACTAAAACATCAAGCAAAAACCAACAACTAGCGGTAGAAATACACAGTGAACAAACTGAAACATTTGTGGGTAATGAGAAGGTGGGGCTACAGACAAGTGGCAGGTAAGACAGATAACAAGGAAGCAGGACATTGGAGGAGACCAGAACAAAAACAAAAGCACATGGCTAGACAGAGACAAAGGGCAAGGCAAGAGAAGATGTTAAAGTCAGAACCCCAAAGGGGATATGAACATCTGTACTGTACTAATTGGTAGGCTTTAAGCTTCCATTACTTCATAGCTATATAAGTCTCCACTGACAGAACTAAAGAAGCAAACTTTGGAAATCGAATGTGTCTTCTGTGTCCACCTATATTTGCAGTGAGGAGAAAATTGTGAAGGAGGGTTAACAGCAGATTTCTGTGAGTTAAAGTTTGGATTCAAGGCATTTATTTAGTGCAAGCACTGGTGCATTATGATGCCTGAGTTGTGACCTTGAATATTGTTCTGTTCCCTGTTTCCAACTTACTTTTCTGCTGGCTTAGAAATGCCTCCAGTCTGAAAACTGCCATGGATCAGAATCTGACGTCTAAGTCTTAGACATGTGAATGCAGCAGGGCCGATCACTAAGTCAACACAATGCTGATAATGATGTCCTCTGAGGTGCAGGTTTGGGATGTGTGTCTCCTTAAAGCTTTTCCCTGATCTGATAATGGGATGTGGGTCACAGTGGGAGACTTCAAGTCTTAAGCGAAGCAAAGAGAACAGCCGCATGCTCACTGCCAGCCCACCACACATTAAAGGACAAGTCCATTATAAAGAATATAAAGAAGAATTTCTTGTAATGGAATTCTCTGTAGGTGTTTGAAGATGGAAGGAAAAGGCTTGGGTCAAACACAACTGGTGGCCTAATATTGACATTTGGGCATGGACATGTTGGTGACTTTATCCTGTTATTACACTCTCTGCCAGATCCAAAGATAAACCAGCCTCATTCAGGGATGCAGGAAGGCATTTTAAGCTGAGGTGCATTTTAAGCTAGGAAGGCATTGTAATCTATGTGCATAGTTCGCACAAGTTAATTAAAATGTAATATTAGCAGTGATATAGGACAATGCCACATTCAGTTGTGTTATTTAGTATGCTATTTATTGTATGTGTGCAGTGTATTATATAAAATTCTATGTTTGAAACAAACGTCCTACAGGACAGGGTGCCATCCAACCCTACCTACATCATTTACTACATATTTCTTTATGTAAATGATATAAGATGTATACATGTAATTAAAGTGAATATGTTCAATATTTGTAATTCATTTCCATAATGCATTTACAACATTTCTTGTTTCAGCACAGAAAAAAGTTTATCTTCACCATAACAAAATGGATGGATTTTGGTGAAGAGGCCAATCATTTTTACATTACATTTTTCCTACTGACCCAGAAGTTAATATGGCATCATCCAAAACCTGTACCAACCAACCTCATTCTTCCCTACACAAATTGGGGTGCTTGGTGAAATACTCAACATTTTAACCCTTTAAATGGCCAGGACCCACCTGCAGTTTTATTACATACAATCTAGAACAGCTCAGCCAGTTTTCACCAAAGTCCCTGTAGTTACTGAATAAAAAGCCTTAGTATGTAATAAGCCTGGAGTATTAATGGGCTAATTTAATGGCAATTATAACTACCAGTTTGATTTCAAATGTAAGACAATGGACAACTTAAACAGTATACAAAAAAAAGTCGGACTTCATCTCCCAGAGTGCTAGGGGAGACCATGTGACAGATCACGTGCTCTCTGACTCCATTGTAGAAGACTTCAACCCTCAGGATTCTCAGACTGATCAGGTGGTTTCCCCTCACACCTATCAGCGATCTCAGTCACCTGATTATTGAACTCATGCACCTGAGAATCATCAATCACTAGGATATTTAAGCTGGGACTTGTGTTGAGAACTTTGCAAGGTATTGATTATGCAATCACTCCGTGGTTTCCGTGGTTTCCGTGGTTTCCGTGGTTTCCGTGGTTTCCGTGGTTTCCGTGGTTTCCGTGGTTTCCGTGGTTTCCGTGGTTTCGACCCTTGGCCTAGTGTGATCTGTTTCCGATTTTGGTTTTGCCCTGTAGCACTTTTGCCTTCTTTGATTGCTTAGTGTTTTGAATCCCTGGACCGGACTTTAACCACAAACTGTGTTTTTCCCTTTTGGATCCTTCTGGCTGTGTGGATTATTAAACTCTCCTCATCTGACCTGCAAGCGTCTGCTATTCTGTCTGCACGTTACATCAGGTCAGCGCCAGTGGGCAAAGACTCAATCAGTGCAATTAAAAATTTCTTACACTTAACATGTGTACTTTTAACCTTCTGGGGGCCATGAATGTGCCTGCACGTCAAATTTGATGTTCCCTGACCGATGAGATTGATGAAATGATTCACCTGTGGAGTTATGAGGCTATGAAGAGAGGTTGAAATGCATGTATGGTTGTCACCAAAGCCCTGCAAATTCCTGGACACTAGCATTGATTTTTTTGATTTTTTTTTTTTTTTACAAAATTTAGTGGATGGGCAGCTATGCTCATAATGTAGTCTAAGACAAATAAATGACAGTTGAGCTACTTAATTTGAACTAAGTGTACCTATTCTTTGTATGCAAATAATCTGACTGCATACAAAGAAAAGGCACTACTAGCATATGGATTCAATTTATTTAAACAGAATCAATTATTTCTTGGACTGGTAACCTCAAACCCTGGACAATTCAAAGAAATTCTGAACAAGTGGCAATGCTAGACACACGTCATCTGCCTCTCACCATGTACAACTGCTAGACTTGTGTGTCTGTCTACAATTTCTACGAAACTGACCAATGGACACTCAGGAAGTCGCTAGGATTTACCCATCGTGTCCGAACCATTCTTCATTCAGTCAACATTGGAGACGCATGTGAAACGGTGTGCAGAGTTTACAGCTGCTGAAGTTGCTGCAGTGGTTATGGAAAGTAGCAACGAAGATAGCAGAGCATTTTGATATGAAATGTATGGGTTGTGTTATATGCAAGTGCCTCTAAAGGAATATAAAAAGATATGCAAAAGTTGAGAAAATGCCCTTAGACGCCCGAGGTTTAATGAGCAAAACTGTTGAATATAGGAGGGTTTTTCCCCTTTATCCCTGCTGACACTGGTCATAGTAACAAGCTGATCAGAAGGATCATTCTGATCTCTTTTGTTAGGAATATCTGTTGGCCTAATGCTAGCTAGCCGATCAGGAGAATCACTCTGCTCTCTTTCATTAGCTACCTGCTTAGGAGGAAAACACTGCTCTCTCTCTCATTATGAATAGCTGTTGTAGGACTAATGTTAACTAGCTAATCAGGAGGATCACTGCTTTCTTTCATTAGAAATAGCTGTTGAAGACCTCATGAAACCACACAAACACTGGGTTCTGTTTCTGGTTCATTTTGCTTCAGTTTGACTCTTGAACTAACTTGTGTCAACCACAAGTGGCAAAAAATGTTGTTTTTAAAAATGTTAAGCATAAACAATGAAAAATGCTTACGCCACTTCACCATACGTACTCATACGTACTACATACTTCAGCTCTTTTTAACAGTTGCAGGTGGTAAATACTGAATGCTGAAAGTCAAGGCAGCATGCTGAATTCTGATGTCTCTGGCATCATTGGGCCAGTTCTCAAGGTCTTAGTATGTGGGATTGTCGGTCATTATGAGTTCTCCACTGCCTGTTAGCAAGAACCTTTATGTGGAATCAGAGATGGTGAAGTATGATTGATTGCAGCAGGGAATGTTCCAGCATCTGTTCGCAGCTGTGCAGTTTTTTGTTTCACTTGAATGAATTGGGGTGAGCATATGCCGTGTTTAGAGGTGCCATAATGCCAGCTGATATAACTGGCTGGAAGGCCAGGCTAGTTGGCGCTGGTTCAGGATCAGGTATAGAGGGCTTTCTACTCCTTAAGCATGAATGCGCCAGCTGTGGTTACTGGTCCTGGGTCATTAGTATTCCTCAGGACCTTCAGCAGCAGTGCAGGCCCCTGCAGTCCCTGCTGAATTAATTAAAGTTTATATTGCTCCGTGGAGCAGTGAATATGTGGGTATCCAAACAAAAGGCTTCACCTCATGCACAGTTTTACTTGCATAGTTAACTTCCGCAAACTCGTCTTCCTTATGTTCTGCCAGATAATTGCCCTGGCCTCATGTAGCAAGCCAAGCAAGGTAGATGAACACTACTACTTAAAAAGCACACAGAGGTGGCATTAAAGTCATCATACTTGAACTGGAGAGAGAAGGTAGAATGGCATTCTTCTTTTTTTCACGCACTGGTTTACATACGGAGTGTGATGGTATTGGTTTATATTTCCAGAATGTCCATTTATTTCATCATCCTTAGCCTTACACATGCACATACACACACAAACACACTGACAAGCATGACTTATTTATCGTCTCTTTGCTGTATGAGCAGTGGTATTTTGTTATTGCGCCCTGCTCATAGTTTTGAAGAAAAAGAGCAGTAGCATCACCCCAGCTGCAGTGTTAAAATGGCACAGAGTTCTGCGTTCAACTCTGTTTCTTTTTCTCTTGGTGTCTGCAGTGACATTTGTTTCTAGCGGAATCTGAGCTCAGAACTGTCTTTTCTCTAAGCTATTGGTAACTAGCAAAGATACTTTCTCTAGATAGACAAAGCACTTCTTGTAAGTCGCTCTGGATAAGAGCGTCTGCTAAATGCTGTAAATGTAAATGTAAAATGCTATAAAGCTATCTATAGGTTATAGGGATAGGCTGTAGGGCTTTAACATCATTGCATTACACCGTAAGCCCTGTAGCAGCCTTGCTGCATCAAAACAATGCATTTCTAGTTCAATCATGAAAATGATTTATAATGCAAACCCAAATTTCTGCTTAAGTAAATTGGTAATGTATAACAAAGAAATAAGAATGGTATGATGTGAAAGGTGCCGATCCAGAGAAACTCACTGGCTTAGAATTGTTCAGAGTGGTTATGAGGCTCTTACATGAAGTTGTTACATGACATTATTACGATGTTTATATGGGTGAGATGTGGACGCGGGAGTAGTTTTGTGCTAGAAACAGTTAACAGTTTCACATCAAACCACTTTGAACGACTTTGTTTGCATCTGACAACGACTGAGTTGTGCAGAAATTTTGAAAAATCGGTGGAATTGTCCTTTAAAGCTTATGCTGGAACACGTCTTCCTTATAAGCCCCTCGTCGCTTTATGCGAGCCTGTTTTACTCGAGGAATGTCAAACGACGTTTTAAACATGTTAAAACGGTCTGAGGTCTGCGCGTTCCGCCGGCGCTGCGATAATCGACTGTGAAAATGGACTTTAATGCCGCCGCCACATCCAGAAGGGCTTCACTAAAGCCGGAGAGGCTGCAGAGTGAAAGCGAGCGGATGCTGCCTCGGTGCGTCTGGCGCGAATCCGGCTGCACGAGCACCGCGCGTGGCACGTAGAGAGAGAGAGAGAGAGAGAGAGAGAGAGAGAGAGAGGGAGAGAGGGAGGTGGGTAAGGGAAAAAAGAAAAAGAGACCCCCACCGCTGTCTATCGTGTGAGCGTATTCCACGGGAAGCCGCTGGAAGAGCTGGAGCCGGAGCGCTGAGGGAGCCGCCGCTGTCCGTCAGCACACATACACTCAGAGACTCATTCAGCCGCTCGGACATCACAGGAGACCGAGAACGACGAGAAAAGCGAACGATTCGCATCTGTCGACGCCTAAATGTCGTGACTTTAGTTCGTTTTCCGGTACAACAGTACAACGCCGGCGCAGTTTAGCCCGTGATTCAGTTTTTTTTCTTGTTACTTACTGGCGGTTTACTTGTTTTTCCCTTTAATAGCTAGTTTGAAAAAGCGGAGCGACCACTTTACCGGAGAGTCAACAACGTGGAGATGTCCTTTCTGTAGCTTATCCATTTTTCACGGGTAAGTGACGGGGAACTCTTCGGTTCCCATACAGTATAACGTTGTTCTGGTTCGTCTGCTTTTGAATGGAACAAGAATCTCAGTTTGTAGCCTGAGGTTACGCGCTTTCTTCATTTATACCGTTTCTATCGGACTTTTCTCGCTTTTTTATTTGTGAAATGTAATGCAGCTTGTTACACCCCGACAGCAATGTACCCGGCTGTGTTCCTGGGGTCGTCTTTAGGGTTCTTTAGTCAGAGCCCCCTGATCAACAGGTACGGTAACGGTAACAGCCTAGCCTTCTTTACAGCAGCTCAGTGTGGACTTGCTAGTGCGCCGTCTAGTTCAGTTAAGTTCTGTTTAAAAATCTTGGTCGAAGTCTAAATTAGCTGTAAAACTCATTTCTTTACAATGCAGCTCAAATTTGTTCAGTTGCAGGGTCTGTGGTGATGTAGCAGTCATTACAGGCTATAAATACAAGACACAGAAGTCGTATGTTGTTAAACTGTATAATGTTTCAAGGCTAGGCGTGTATTTTTGTACAAGTTTAGGAAAATGTGTGCTTATGGCTGATAGGAAACACACAGCATTTAATAGAAAACATCAAGCTTCTTGGTGGAAGTCAGTCAATAGGACGTCCGCAAGCAGGCATCATTCTGATAAGAATGTCTTAATCACATGTTTTATATAAGTAGTCTGTAGATCATGTCATATGTTAAATTATATTTTTTTGTATGTCTTATATATATATATATGTATGTGTCTTGTTTTGGATACTGTGTCGAAATCACTATGTCAGTCCTCAATCTGTTTACCCCTGACTCTGAGAACAACTTTATTTTAAAAATCTTGTCTCCTTATATCAGTTTTCTTTCTCTATTTTTGCCTTTTCCTCCCTGGTCTTCCTCGCTTCCCCAACTCCTTCTGCTTTTCTCACCTTCTACCCCTCCTCTCTGTCTGGTGGTCTGTCCTTTCTGTCCTCCTCATGTCCCCTCTCCCTTCATCTTCCACTCATTGCATCCTTTCTCACTTGACTCAGCTCCGATCTCACCCCCCTCTCTATGCGCTGTCCTCCCTCGCTCTCGTCTCCTTTTCTCCTCTGTCCCTAGCTTCTCTCATCCCACTCCCACTACTGTGTATCCTCCCCCTCTCTCCACTGCATTCTTTTTCTGTATATATCTTCTTTCTCTCTCTTTCTCTTGTTCCCTATTGATTCTCTCTACCTCCTTTTTCACCATAGATGGTGTCTGAGCTGAAGTCAAGCTGGTTGTGAAGGTGTTTGACCTGCTCCCCTCGCCCCCAGACGGAGTGACCATGGCTGCGGGTGTAGCGGCCTGGCTTCCCTTCGCCCGGGCAGCGGCCATCGGCTGGATGCCCGTGGCCAACCTGCCCATGCCCGTGGCACCAACCGACAAGAACAAGTGCCAGGATGAGCTCATCATCCTTAATGTCAGTGGTCGGCGCTTCCAGACCTGGAGGAACACCCTGGACCGATATCCTGACACCCTTCTGGGCAGCTCTGAGAAAGAGTTCTTCTTCAATGAGGAGACACGAGAGTACTTCTTTGACCGTGACCCGGATGTGTTCCGCAGCATCCTGAACTTCTACCGTACAGGCAAGCTGCACTACCCACGCTACGAATGCATCTCGGCTTATGACGAGGAGCTGGCCTTCTTCGGCATCATACCTGAAATCATCAGCGACTGCTGCTATGAAGAGTACAAGGACCGTAAGCGAGAGAATGCCGAGCGCCTCATGGATGATCTGGAGGACAGTAAGGACAGCAAGTTGCCCAACATGACCTTCCGTGAGACCATGTGGCGGGCCTTCGAGAACCCACACACCAGCACCATGGCTCTTGTGTTCTACTACGTCACTGGCTTCTTCATCGCAGTATCGGTCATCACCAACGTGGTGGAGACAGTCCCGTGTGGCTCCGTGCCCAACCAGCGGGACATTCCATGTGGCGAGCGCTACACGGTGGCCTTCTTCTGCATGGACACGGCGTGCGTCATGATCTTCACCGTGGAATACCTGATGCGCCTGTTTGCTGCGCCAAGCCGGTACCGCTTTATGCGTAGCGTGATGAGCATCATTGACGTGGTGGCCATTCTGCCCTACTACATTGGTCTGGTCATGACCAACAACGAGGATGTGAGCGGAGCCTTCGTCACACTACGTGTCTTCCGCGTCTTTCGCATCTTCAAGTTCTCACGCCACTCGCAGGGCCTGCGCATCCTGGGCTACACGCTGAAGAGCTGTGCCTCTGAGCTTGGCTTCCTCCTCTTCTCCCTCACCATGGCCATCATCATTTTCGCCACCGTCATGTTCTATGCTGAGAAAGGCTCCGCGTCCAGCAAGTTCACCAGCATCCCAGCCTCTTTCTGGTACACCATAGTCACCATGACAACCCTGGGGTGAGTTATACATCACATTTTGGCTTGAGATTTCTTCTTTTTCTGATTGCAGGATGTTTAATAGATTTAGTCCACCATCATAACCTGAAATATCTGACCTGTTAGTGTCTTCCTTTGCCTATATTTAATGATAATTCCTTAGACCAGAGGATCAAAGCCTGGCTTTTTTGTGGACTGGTCTATAATGTCTGGGAAAGAATGATCTATAAAGGCAAGATGTATGAGAGATGGTTCTATTAGGACAAGCTATGTGCATCAACCATGATCAGTCTTTCAGCTGCATTGACTGTATGGATGACCTTGATATTCAGCTGCCCTTCAATCTGTTGATTTTATGCCTTCTATTTTTATGTAAACTTTATCCAACTAGCACCCCCAGCACCTCCATTAATTGTCTATATTCTTACTTAACCTATTCTGAGACATGCCAGTGTCGCCAAGCTGTGAGTTTGTATTTAACTTGTTGCCTTTGGGCTGACTTTATTTATTGTCAATGATCTGCCAATTAATATTAAAAGTGGGGTGAAACAAGCCAAGGGCCATGCTTATGTAAATCGTTCACATTACGACAAGTAGCAGGAACAACTCAATAACTCTTTATGGCACAATATGTTCTGCTTTATGGCCTATGCCTCTCAGTGGCTCTGCACAGAAAAGAATAAAAGAGGGAGAGAGACAGACAGAGAGACTCCCAGATCTGCTCAGGTGGATGATTGGTTTTACGAGGTAGTGCTGGATTAATTAAGATTATTGGTTTATGAGTGATTAATTGAGATGATTGGTTCTATGAGTGAGTGGGGGAGTCATGACAGATTATTGCTTCCTTTGGAATGCTGTAGCTGTAAAAATCATAACTGGGTCATTAGCTGTGTGTGCGTGTGTGTGTGTGTGTGAGTGTGTGTGAGAAGTTGCAGCCTGGGTGTCTTTGGTTTGGATGGCTATTAGGCAGGTTTTGCAGAGTCACAGTGACGAGTTGGTTTACAATAAAAATGCTCAATGGTTCTACTGACAGATTCCTGTTATTTTTTTTGTTTCTTATCTCTTGTTTTGGTGTCTATTTTATGTTGTTGTTTCTTGTCATTCCTTATTTAAGCCTCTTATTTGTATGATTGGCTTTTTGTCATATTGATGATCCCTTTGACAGGTGGACATTCTCACTGATCTGTACTCTTGTATTCTCATAATTGGCTCTGGTGCATCTTTGTCTTGAAAATGTTTTGTTTTAAATACCATAAACTCTGGGTGTTTGCACAGGAGTCTTTGCTAGTTCATGAGAACTGACCCTCTTTGTGTGTGCGTGTGGCTCCCCTCATCAATAAAACACACTTTAGGGGTGTGTCAGTGTGACTAACGATGCGCTCCATGGCGTCTGCTGACTAATGTAAACCATCACAACATTTCCAAGCCCACTGACGTCACAGTAACAGAGAAAGAGAGAAGCTTGTAGTGGGTTTGCCTCCTGTTTGAGAGAATGGTGTGTGTGTGCTTGTGTGTGTGTTAAGGGTGCACAATATATGGACTGCACATGTATTATTTGCAGACAAATGGGAAAATGTATTATTATTGTCAGTCTAATATTAGAATTAGAAGTACAGTTGATAATTATAAGCAATAACTTGTGCTCCCCAATTGTGCTCACAACACTGAGGCACATATAGTCCTTATTGTGTTGACTCAAAAGGTCCTTACTGAGTTCCCTAGGAGGTTTAATTGCCAGTTTATTCAGCAAAGACATTGCTATATCACTAGCAACTGTGGACATTAATTATGATTAGCTCAAATAATCATGATCATGGAATTATTTAAGCCTGTATATCAATAAGAGTCCTTAAGCAAGATTCTAAATGCTACATTTCCCTACCATTGTAACTCACTCTAGGGAATAGCTTCTGCTAAATATGTTCTATATGTTTATGATGTGTCATCTGATTTCATTGTGTCATATTTGTGAAATCTATATAAAATTAATCAGTGATTCATCTTTTATCCAGTGGCAAACTTAGAAGCACCCACGGGCAGTTAGTTCTAGTTGAATGGGGAGAGACCTATGACTAAAAGCCATACTAATGTTTTGAAAGAATATTTGAAATCGCTGGTAAAATCACAAATAGTTTATAGTGTTTTGCTTACACATTGTTTTGCCTACCGTGCATTTGCATATCTCCATGACAAAAAAGATTGTCTCACCTATGATCAATCAAGGCTATTGTCTGTTTTTATTATCTTTCTGTTATGCATCTGTGTCATTCATATTACAACAAGTTTTAAATGCAAAAAGTAAAATGATTGGTCATTAGTATAAATATTGGCCACAATGTGGTGTTGATAATCAATTATTATTCTTGATTGAGACGGCTTCATATCAGTTCATTCCTATTCAGTGTATTTGTTTATTTTCTCTCAAACTCATCTGGAGAGTATCTCCGCAAATTTGAATGTTAGTAAACATGTCCAAAATACAGCAGTCCAAAGAGGACGTGTGTTGGATGGCAGGGAGTCGGACTCAAGTGCAAAGATGAAAACCCATGAGAAAGGATGTTAAACAAATTTACTGAGGTAATGGGATGTGAATTTGTCATGTTGGGGATGAGGTGACCCGGAGCTAGGCTCAAACTGCAGGCATACTGAGCGGCGGTCTGTGGAGCGCAACTGGGAAGGACTGGGTAAAACACCTCAAGGAGTGGGAAGTAAAAAAGGTGGAATAAAGGGCAAATAAAGGAAATACTGAAAGCAGCGTGCACAAACAAAAGCTGAACTAGAAACATGAATTAAAGGAAAATGAGAAAACAAAAGACACGTCCATAATTATGAACGTGAGGCAGATTTTATTTCACCTCACGGTCACCGCTCTACAAAGGTGAGTCCACAGGTGTGTCAGATTGGGCTTAATCAGCCTGATGGCTTTGGGGAATTGGAATACTTTGCAGGCTGGACCCTTACACCATGAGGTACTTAACATTTTTTGGACTGGTATCTTGAGATCACAACTTAATTCTTGTGATCTCAAGATAACAGAAGCTGTTTTCTTGATATCACAAAGTATTTGTCTTGGAATCTCAAGATTATTAGGTTATTTTGTGAAAATAACATACGTTACTATGACATCACAAGATGAATGTCATATCTCAGGATAATAGGATAATATAATTAATAATAATAACTACCTCATAGCTTCTCTGCACTTTTGTTTCAAAATCATTTAGAATCTGCGTGAAATATAAAATCAAGAATGTTTTGTGCTTTATATTTTGTAAGATAATTAAAAATGCAGTCATTGAGTATGAAAAAATGACTGAGCCCATGATATTACTATGATAAACTGATACTATCACACCGAAGTTGGCTGGATGCGACTTCTAAAGGCACAAAATGGCATCACCCAGAACATCTTCTCAAAATGACTCTTTATGGGGAAAAAAGAAACCTGATATTCTGCCTTTTACACTTTGGGCTACCCAACTTCTTTAGAAAGTAATACACTGCCCAGATAGTAAACAGTCATATTGGTTAGACCACACAGGGCTAAATCCATTAAGTTTGGGGAAGTATTGAATCTACTCAAGTGTGCCTGTATCTGTATGTGACATAAAATCATCCATGAAGGCAAACACAAACAGTCACATGACATCAGTTTTACAGCAGCTTATGTGAGCCTGCAGACCTTCCTGTACCCTGGTAGACTCATTGTATTCTGTCAGAAAGACCCTGGCCTGCTGCCTACACAGAACAAAAAGTGCCTGGATGAAATTGGATGAGCTCTAGATCACTGTTTGTCAAGCAGATAAATCAGAGGTCTTTCTCTTTTCAGGGGAAAATTATGAGGGATGAAAGCCAAGTGACATGTTCACTGCTTAGTCAGTCAATGCCCTTCAAGTATGAGAAGTTAATTAACTTACTAGTACATTTTTGATTGCTGTGAGTGCACAGCCAAGCACTTTTGCACAGGAGCAGAAATCAGCAAAATCACCTCCCACATTACTTTTTTTTGATGTGCTGGATGCATACACATTTATATTGTTTGTCTATACTTAGATGGCACATGGCACTATTGATGGCTATCAGTATCAGACCAATATCAGCAGAAAATCCTGGATCAGATATTGGAGGAAAAATAAAGTTAATCCAGTCCAATCTTGTGACAGATCAAGCCTGAAATAGCACACGCTCCCGCTGTTTGATGTGTTGTTGTAACCTGTGTTTTTTCCTCTGGGGTAGTAGAGTGATTGAGTAGTTTGTGTATAATAGCCTACTTTTAGATGTTCAACTTAAGTGAAGTGCTTCAATTAAAAACAGCTATTTTTAAAGCTTGGTGGGTTTTAAAGTAAATCTCTCAGATCAGTGTTGGTATCGGCCAAATGCTCAAGTTTTTGGTATTGGTATTAGTCAGTAAGGGGTATAACGCAATCCCTATCTTAATGTATTTACTAGCTTAATCTTTGAATACTCAACTATCACGTTCTTTATGTTGACATTTATTTCTTTGTTTAGTATTCTGAAGCTTCTTTTTTGTTAACCCTCTGGACACAAACAATATTGTGGATCCCTGACAGTTTTTAGAGTTAGAGGCTGTTTTAAACAAAACAGTTCATCATAAAACCAGCAGAAAATGATGATTATTTAATGATGGACAGGATAATAGGCTAAAAAAACTGTCAAAACACATTAGTTGAAGGCCACACTCCTCCTAGGCATTTGAAGGTCACCCCATTTCTTTAAAAGACTGAAGCAAGATAACATAGTAAAAGATATTAGAAGGGGAAACATTGTCACTCAATAAACTCATTTGTTTACCCACATAAAGCTGAGAGATGGAGATAAACAGAGACAGCAGCCTAGCTGATCAGTTTAAGTGATTCCTATAGAATATCTACTGAATTGAAGTTGAATTTAAGTTGGTAAGACATATTTAGAGACATCTTTTCAGTTACTAGACATACTGACACATGCTGCATATGCTGCTCCTATTTATTGCTTTATTAGCAAAAATCAGTATTATCATTTTTAAGGGTAGCCCTGAGAATAAGTATTCAGAGTTGGTACTTCTGAACGAATATTCGAACCCTGTAAATTGTGGTTCAGACCAGCCCTGTAATATAGGCATGCTTTCATTTTGAATCAAAGATTGGAATTTCACTCCTTGAATGTCAGTAATCAGCACCGTCATCTTCTCATCTTGTTCTTCGAGATGTTTCTAAATAGATCTTCCATGCCGGATCCGTCAAAATGGGCCAATTATTATAATGTGCTTTGTTGCTAATTCTGTGACTCCAAAGGCTGATTGGGAAAGAGCGTTTCTGCCAAAGTTTTGTTACAGCAGTTCCTGACTTTGGAAGCAGAGGCTGTTATCTTTCACATTTCTCATTTAACAGATTTTATATTTGTGTGCATTTCATCCATTTATACCTGCTTTTTGTAATATGTATATGTGTAATGATCTTTTTCCAAGTGTGACACGCAGTATGACACTATGTGCAATCTCTCTCTCTCTCTCTCTCTCTCTCTCTCTCTCTCTCTCTCTCTCTCTCTCTCTCTCTCTCTCTCTCTCTCTCTCTCTGTATTTTAAACACAATGTGAGCCTTAACGCCAAGACGAAACACAGAGCCCTGACCTCCAACAAGTGAGCACTAAATTAAACATGTGCTGGTGTAAACGATACAGAGGAGAAAAAAAAGCAGAGAGGGAGAGAAAATGTGCTACTCAGATACCTAATATAGCAGCCACAACATACATGCTACATGACATGCCAATTCCTTGATACACTATTGTTCACTCTTACTGTGTTACAGGGAATTATGCAGAGAGCAACAGATTCCGCTTTCAGTCACAGGCCAGTATTCCTGTATAAATGAACAGTTATTATGAGACTCTTCTGAACTTCTAGTGCTAGCAGTAGAAGTTTTATGACAAACACATGTTGTAAAACAATAAAACAAAGCACTGACCATTACAGGATTGTGTGTTATGTAACAGTGATGAGACCTCAGCCGTGGTCCTCTGTATCTGGAGCCTGGTTTTTCAGTGGTGCATGAAAGGGGTGTCTGTTTAAACCAGCTGCATCCCTGCCGTCGTCTTTCAGTTCTGCCCAGCAGATTGCAACGTGGAATTTCTCTGAATTTTGGATTGTTAACAAAATTGATGTTGACCTTTGGATGGGCAGCTTTTTGGGACGTTATTATTTCCGTGAGCATCACAGTTCTATGGTGTATGCTTAAGCGGACGGGTGATTTGTGGCTGGACAGTGAGAGCAGAGAGAGGTATTGTTTTTTTTTTTTTATGCCATTGGTAATGAGATGGGGCTGACCTTTAGGCAGAGCCGCACATCCCCAATGACCTTTAAAGAAAAAACACAGATCTCTCCTCTGAGCTTCAGCAATCCTGTAAATGCTAGAGAGAGGGAGACACAATAGCCCTGTATCCCTCTCTCTCTTTTTCTCTCTCTCTTATGTGATAGGACAGAGTACTTTCCTGCCTTTCTTTTGTCGGAAACAGTTTATAGATTACATGTTTGTGGGCAGCTTAATTCTGTGTGTAAATCCAGCACCGCTAGTGATCAAAGGGACAGAGGAAAATGAGGGAACGGGGAATAAAAGGCAGTTGAAGGGATAAGAAAGAGAACCAAAGGGATGCAAGAGAAGGACAGATTAAGGATAGAGATAAGGGGATGAAAGAAGCAGAATGGATGGATGAGGGAAAGATGGTAAGCGAGGATGGAAGCAATGCGATTACCACAGCAGAGCGAGGTATCGAACACAAGGAGAATATGCTGTATGTATGTGAGAGTGTTCTTTGTGTGTGTGTGTGTGTGTGTGTGTGTGTGTGTGTGTGTGTGCACATACATTGGATCAATTGAATCAGTAGAACTCCTTGAGGTCTAAAAAAAGTGCTGGTTTGACCTGTGACTCTTGATGTGAGATAAGCTCTCAGAAGTGAATTGACAATTCATTGACAAAATCGAAAAGCTGACCACGACCTATTGGTCTCTGGTCAGTAGAGGGGAACTCTTGGGACTTTCTAGGCCTAATGATGTCTGTGAAGTAAAAAAAAAACATGTCTGTAGTTTTTTTGTTCATTTTATTTAATAAAACCGTCTGCAAGTATTGTACTACTACTCTTATTTCTACTCTTATATTGTAAAGCAAGTTACAATTACTGATTTTCTTGCAATAAATTGCTATTATTTAATCCATGCATGTTAGTGAAAAGAACATACATGAAAAGATGAGTAATAAGAGAGTAAAAAAATGAAAAGCCTTTGTGAAAGAGTTGTCTTTTACATCTCAGCTTGCAATCATTACAATTATGTCAATGTCATGAAAATAAATAAAATAAGGATATAGTTACGTGACATTAACTTGAAATGAATTTGTGTGATGTATACTTACATTTGGTTTGTGAAACTTAGTGAGATACCTCTAATAGTTTGGGTAAACTTAACTTGTTAGGGTTTACAGTATGTGAATACAAATGGTAGTTTAACCAAGTTTAAGTCAGCTGTTAGAAATGGAAAACAGCAGCAGCAGCTCTACGCTAGAGCTCTTCAATGAAAGAGTCTCTGTAAATATGCTATAAGGTTAAATATATGCTAATATCTGTTATAAGCTTCAAGCTTTAAAACATGAATGGTCTTTTTCAAGCTTCAGTTGTTTGTAGTTAAACTAGAATTGCCAAGACAATCGTGTGAAACTGCGCTAACATACTACTAGAATCCCATGTGGGTGCTAGAAATCAGCATTATCATTAAGGTTTTTGGCTAGAATGTAGAGCCTAACACTAATAGTACACACACACTGCTTGTTTTAGGTAGTAAATAAAAAGGCTATGTTTGTGTTGTATCCCCCCATGGTTCTTATAAGCACCACTGTTGAGTTTGTTCAGTGAGCGATTTCACACTCTCAATGACCTTGTTTACTTCTCAACAATTTAATGCCCATCTCTTTTATTCCTTTCAGTAAGCTTTTTCTTTCTTTCTGTCTAACTTTCTCTCTGTCACTTATCACCTGTAAGTCCTCTGTATGTTACTCTTGTGACATTGATCATTCTGCAAGTGCATTTCTGTCGTTTTTATATTCGCTTTCTCCCCCCATGGTCCGTGTGTGCATGTCAATGCCTGAACTTCTCACAGTCGCTCCATCTGTCTTTCTATGACAGCTAGTGCTCCTGTCCCATAACACCCTATCACACACATGAAAATACTCACATGCAGACACACAGAGACACAATGAAATATGCAGTGTGACACGGATAAAGACAGACAGAAGCAGCTTTCTGCAGAGAACTGGGAGTCATTTCACTGAAGGTTCTGCTAAATGCAAACTGAAGGCTGTTTTCTTCAGTAGAATGTAATAAATCAATGTCTATAAAAGAATTAGTAATAAAAAACAACCCTTAAAATAAAATAAGGTGTATTATTGAGAGATGTGTGTGTAGCGTATAAACAAATATTGTCCCCCAACAAACTGTTCAAGCCCCCATGACAGGGAGACCAACCGTTTTTGTTTACTAAATGGATATTCAACAAAATATTTATTCAAATGTACTGGAATATCTTTATTGTACTTACTATTTATTGAAATGTACTGGAATCTATTTTTTAAAAAGGTTTACATTGTTTTTTACTTTGCCTTATATTGGCTTGAAAAACACCTCACTGTTTTGTTGCCCTCTGCTTGTTACTGCTTAAATCAAAACGGAGAAAAGCGATCACTGGTGCGCTCCACGTTTTGCTGTCTTGTGTTTTTCAATCTGCATTTTTTAAAGTCACCCACTAATACCACACCTCAGCCGGTGCGGCCTGTGCTAGTCATATGTATTAGGCATCTGCTGGGCATCTCCAGGCTGATACGATGCAGCATCATGATCAATTATCAGAGTAATATAGTAACTATTATCCTAAAGCACCAGATATAGTAATTATCCAGGTTTAAACAAAAATATTCAAATGTAATCCTAAATTTAAATCTGTCCTCTTTATCGTGGATTTAGGACATTTGACAGACACTTTTATGTAGTGTGACTTACACTTTATTCATGTCAGAGAGGTTGGCGAATGTAGTCTTAAGAGTCTTGCTTGAATACTTTTACTTACGGTCGAACCCCATCCTGCTATAGCAGTGTTATCCACTACGCTATACGACAGACTGTTTCTAAACTGCAATATTTGCTTTTAAAAATAAAGCAATTAATTCATTTACATCTCTGTCTTTCTCTGCATCGTACAAATGAACCAGCCATAAAACTTTACCTTAAACCTTCCAAACTGTTGCAGTAGCTGTAGCATTTAGCTGCATTCAGTGCGGAATGGCTCTAATGTTATTTGGTGTTTACTGTCTCCTTTTCCCACATGGAAGCCCTGTGGGTGCACAAGACAGGGCCAGCAGGCTGCAGGGCCAATAGATCACTGGAGGTACGTATGGAGGTGTTCCAAGACAGACTGATTGAGGTACTTTGCCTGCAGTAATGTCACTGAAACTGTGGGAATTGGAGTCCTCGGAGGGCAGGCAGCCATTTTCTTATAAAAATGCAAGGTTAGCTCACCACATCTGTTCAGCTTCTTTATACAATAGCTCTCTCCACTTATTGACTCTACATTCCAAGTTTGGGCGAGGAAGGGTGTCAGTCTGTTCAGAAGTAACAGTTTGATCTCATTCGAACAGCTGAAATCAGACTTTGACATCCCACAATCAAATTTTTTTAGATGCCTGCAAGTACGCAGCTTCGTTAAAAAATATTTTTCACCATCCTTGACAACACTTGAGAGGCATTGGATTGATGATTGTTTAAGTATTAATCCTTTAGACAGGGGAATGGTATCCATCCTATATGAAAATATTCAAAGAGTCGCCTCCCCTACTCTGAATCATATAAAGGCACAGTGGGAGGAGGAATTAGGAGAGGGAATCTCAGAGGAAGCCTGGCTTCAGTATGTGTAAGACATGGATTACTGCAGTTCAAGGTTCTTCATAGGTTACACCTTTCCAGAAATAAACTTGCAAAATTATATCCCAATACTGATCCAACATGCCTTAGATGTAAAAAAGATCCAGGCACCCTTGGTCACATGTTTTGGACATGCCCACAATTATTAGACCTTTGGATGGGAATTTTTAATACCTTTTCACATATTTGGAATACAAATTTCAAACCTAACCCCCTAACAGCTTTATTTGGGGTAGTCCCAGTAGACATACTTGTAACTTCAGACTTCAGTTGTAGCCTTTTCCACTCTACTATCTTGACATATGATCCTTCGCAGGTGGAAGGTGGCCGAGCCGCTTTCTCACAAAAATTGGGTCAAAGAAGTCATGGCACATCTTAAACTAGAGCATATGAAGCACACTACTAGAGGGTCAACTAGGAGGTACTATAAATGCTGGCAACCATTTATGTCACATTTCGCTTCCCACTAAATTTTTTCACATCTTTTTGTTTTATTCATTTTTATTTATTTATTTGATTTCATTTTTTAACTTTTTTCCTTCTCTGCATCAGTCAGAATTATAAAGCATGTTAGCTAGAATAGCGATAGGGTGGGCTAAGGGGCTTAAGAGTGTTTGTTGATATATCTGTCTTTTGTTCTGTATTTGTGTGTTATTGAAAAACCAATAGAAATACAATAATAATAATAATAATAATAATAATAATAATAATACAATAGCTCTCTCTCTCTGTCTAGTCTGTCTCCTTTTTCTCATTATTCCAGCTTGATAGTATACACTGTAAATAATAAAGAGTATTTTATTTAATAAGCTGATATTTTCTTCCAGGAGTTTAGATTTTGAGAGAATTAAAGGTTTTCTAATTTGCTAATTTACTTATAAGGCAATTGATGGAAATCTTCTATTTCTGGCTTGTTTCTGGCAGCAGTATTGATCATCTAAAAGATTTATTTTGTTGCATTTTTGGCTAAGTATATTAAAAAAAAAAACTTTTGTGTCAAAACATTGTATTATCTTAAAGTCGAAATAATGACTTGTTAAATTAAAGTTTAGAAGACAGGTCATTAGTCAGTCACACGATTGTGAAAATAAGAGAAAATATGCAATTATGCTTCCACCCAGTCAGATATTTGACTTTTTTAAGTAAGATTAACATATTACCATAAAACTCAATGTATTTTCAGGAATTCACTGTATTTTATTTTAGTAAACTGCTCTTGCATAAATGTATTTAATTACAAAGCACTGTTGAAACAAAGAGAAACATCTAGAACATTTTAAGATATAACCAACATTGATTTCTTTTGCTTTAAAAAAGTGATTTAAATAGTGAGAGAGTAAGTAAAATTAGCAGAAATAAAATTCTCTCTCTCTTTATTTTTTCTGTCTTTGCTTGTCTCTCTGTTTCTGTGTGCGTCATACAGAAGAACCAGCCAAAAACTTTATCAGCTAGCTTCTGTAGTCTCTTACCTTTCATTTCCTGATGTCTCCCCACAATTTCTCCTCTCGCTCCTCCTTGTTCGGTTCTGGGCCATCTCCTTTTTTCTTTGTTTATTTGGGTTGTTTTGTTTCATGTCTGTGTTTATGTAGGCCATGCTCGAAAGGCGTAAAGGCGACGTTTTTGGCAGATTTATCAGCGCCTGTTCCACCTGGCTGTTACACCAGCAAGAGCCACATTAGAACACACGCACATACACACACGCAGCCTCTGGCCCATTCTAAAGGTCCACACACAGTAAATGAAATGATTTTAGGGAGTGAAACAAATATATTTAGACAGACTTAGAAAATATTTCCCATCAAATATCCACAAAAAAGCGAATAATTATGCTGAAATCTACTTAACAGAACACGAGTGATATAGTCAATTGTTCAGACTCCATTAGAAATACTCAAAGATCCTGCATATGGTGATGAAAGGTCATTCTTATTCTATTTCCTCTAACGTTACAGTGGCTCAGGCCTTTAGCTGCATTTGAATCCAATAGCGGAGCTATTTGGTGCTGCAGTTGTTGACCCTTAACCTCACCACATTGCTGAGATTTGCAAAAGTGTGATTATTTTGTCTTCATTGTCCCTTAAAGATTAATGATTGTGTTTGTGTGCAGCTGTGGGTGTGTCTTCATTAGCCTAAGCCCACTGCAGCAGTGTGGAGGTCAGAGTTAATGACGATGGCTGGATCATGTTGCTCATGTTTGTTTGATGCGGTTGAACTTATGCAGAATTTTGCTAAATATCACTTCTTTATTACAGTGCAGAGACACTGGAGCTGAATTTATCACTTTATCACTCCGTCTCAGTGAACCTGAGGATCTGTTCTCTCTTCCTTATCTATCACTCCTATTTTCACCTTCTTTCGCTATCACAGGCACATCCTTCACATGCACTCTCACTTCTTGTCCCCTCTTTTATCACCTGCCAACACGAGTGTATGCGGGCTTGTTTTTGTACACTTTCAGATCAAGCATGTTCTGGCTTTGTAGGAGGGATGTAGAAAAACAGGGCTAATCTACACTGTCAGGATCAACAAAATGAGGATGTAGTGATTCACTAAATTCAGAATTTGATTCTGTAGAAAATGCATTGCTGTCTCAGTACATATTTTAATAGAGCAAAAACATTAACAGGATAGGCTCCAGCACCAACCCCCCCCCCGCGACCCTGACGGAGAAGCGCCTTAGGAAATGGATGGATGGAAAAACATTAACAGGCTGAAAATGTTTCTTTGATCAATGTTGGCAAATTGACAAAGAACATTCAACATTACACACGTACAATATTAAAAAAATGTTCTTTACGATGTCCTGATCTAATGCTCTGGCCAATAACATGTTTTCCCCAATCTAATGCACTAGATGCAAGCTAACATGCCAGTCACAATACAACAATATGAAACAAAACAAGACACTGCAGTACATTTTGTACTGTTGTATTGTTGCACTTGGTGGTTCATTGACGACCAGCTCTCTGCTCTTTTTTCCTCATTCTTGCACCTGTTGCTCTTTGCTCTCTGTTTAAATATCCCCATATCTTCCTGTTTGAGAAGTATGACAGCATTTTAGGGCCACTGTTAGAAGAAAAAAAGAAAAATAATAGATGTTGAGAATAAAAATATAATATTTCCATATTTTTTAGAATACAGTCTTAATATTTTGAGAATAAAGTTGTAATATTTCAATAATTAAGTCATAAATTTACAAGAATAAACTCATAATATTTGGAGGATGAAATGGGCTAATTGTATCGGTGCTGTTGTAATGCAGTGAGGTGTCGGTTGTTGTACTGGCGAAGATGAAGACACTGAAGGAGGTGAAGTTCTACTCCTCTGGGATCGATCATTTCGGTTATCATTCTCATTGCCTCCTGTGAAACTACGTGGCTTCATCAAATGGCACAGACGTGTAACCACACATAGGTTTGTAGACGCCACTACCTCAGTTCAACTCCAACTCCAGACAATTTCCTTCAAGTCCATCTGGTTCTTTATTCTAAATAAACACAGTTTGTTACACAGCCATTTCTTATACTAATAACAATCTGGTGCTGGTCTGTCAGGAGAGACCGGGAGACTGAGTTTTTCTTTATCTGTGAAACTGATATGAACATGTAACTCTACCAGCTCCTCATTTTAACTTGAGGAGGTAGCTAGCTTCCTTTTACCAACTATTTTGCCACAATATTGTGACTTTTCATGGTATTAATGCCACTTTAATGTCATAATTCTACAACTTTATTCTCAAAGTCTGTTATTTATTTTTTAACAGCGGCCCTAAAACACCATTCTAGTGACATCACTGACACCCCCGCCACTTTTTAAATGTTATTATTTAATCCTTTTTTTGTTTTTTTTGATGTTGGGTATCTGCATTTATTTGTTTTCTGGCATTTTACCTGACTGGTAACCACTCTGAGTGTGGGTTTAATAAAGCACCTTGCAATTGCGTGTCCAATATTCCCTCCTGAGAATGTCACAGAAACACAGTAATATGTTTTATTAGTCAGACTTGCATCAAACTGAATTCATGAAAAAATTTTTCATTTTATTTAAATAACAAGAATCCAATAAAGTGCTTTATTGGAAGTTCAAGACAACTGGCACAGGGAGTGATGCATAATCATGCTTTGACAGTTTGGTATAGGTGTATCGGTAGCATTCAAACACAGCCTCATGTTATTTGCATCAAGAAGCGAAAACAAGTCATTTCCAAACTTGGCAGAGTTGTACATCTAATATGATTATCCTTTCAGTACCTTGCAGACTTCTAAAGGTTTACATCGAAAAATGCCACTGAATGTTCTGAGTACATGATACCATCAATGAAAACAAGCTCAGTGACATCATCTTAAGAAAATAGCCCCAGACTTTGACGTTTACACTTTTGTACTTCAGGCTTTCTCCATGCACACATCATCAGTGTGATGTTGTCCTAAAAGTATGTAGTAAAAAAGTAGTAAAAGCCATTACTTAAGCATTTTATGAATTAACATAACTTTTTCATATCTAAATTGATATATATATATATATATATATATATATATATATATATATATATATATATATATATATATATATATATGTACAACCCCAATTCCAATGAAGTTGGGACGTTGTGTAAAGCATAAATGAAAACAGAATACGATAATTTGCAAATCCTTTTCAACCTATATTCAACAAGAAATTTAATGTTCAAATGGATAAACTTTATTGTTTTTTGCAAATATTCACTCATTTTGAATTTGATGCCTGCAACACGTTCCAAAGAAGTTGGGTCAGGGGCAACAAAAGACTGGGAAAGTTGAGGAATGCTCAAAAAACACCTGTTTGGAACATTCCACAGGTGAACAGGTTAATTGGAAACAGGTGAGTGTCATGATTAGGTATAAAGGGAGCATCCCTGAAAGGCTCAGTCATTCACAAGCAAGGATGGGGCGAGGTTCACCACTTTGTGAGCAACTGCACGAGCAAATAGTCCAACAGAACAACATTTCTCAATGTGCAATTGCAAGGAATTTAGGGATTTCATCATCTACAGTCCATAATATCATCAAAAGATTCAGAGAATCTGGAGAAATCTCTGCAAGTAAGCGGCAAGGCAGAAAACCAACACTGATTGCCCGTGACCTTCGATCCCTCAGGCGGCACTGCATTAAAAACCGACATCATTCTGTAATGGATATTACCACATGGGCTCAGGAACACTTCAGAAAACCACTGTCAGTGAACACAGTTTGTCGCTCCATCTACAAGTGCAAGTTAAAACTCTGCCATGCAAAGCGAAAGCCAGATATCAACAACACCCAGAAACACCGCCGGCTTCTCTGGGCCCGAGCCCATCTGAGATGGACTGACGCAAAGTGGAAAAGTGTCCTGTGGTCTGACGAGTCCACATTTCAAATTGTTTTTGGAAATCATGGATGTCGTGTCCTTCGGGCCAAAGTGGAAAAGGACTGTCCAGATTGTTATCAGTTCAAAAGCCAGCATCTCTGATGGTGTGGGGGTGTGTTAGTGCCCATGGCATGGGTAACTTGCACATCTGTGAAGGCACCATTAATGCTGAAAGGTACATGCAGGTTTTGGAGCAACATATGCTGCCATCCAAGCAACGTCTTTTTCAGGCACATCCCTGCTTATTTCAGCAAGACAATGCCAAGTCACATTCTGCACATGTTACAACAGCGCGGCTTCATAGTAAAAGAGTACGGGTACTAGACTGGCCTGCCTGCAGTCCAGACCTGTCTCCCATTGAAAATGTGTGGCGCATTATGAAGCGCAAAATACGACAACAGAGACTCCGGACTGTTGAGCAACTGAAGTTGTACATCAAGCAAGAATGGGAAAGAATTCCACCTACAAAGCTTCAACGATTAGTGTCCTCAGTTCCCAAATGCTTATTCAGTGTTGTTAAAAGGAAAGGTGGTGTAACACAGTGGTAAACATGCCCCTGTCCCAACTTCTTTGGAACGTGTTGCAGGCATCAAATTCAAAATGAGCGAACATTTGCAAAAACAAAGAAGTTTATCCGTTTGAACATTAAATATCTTGTCTTTGTAGTGTATTCAATTGAATATAGGTTGAAAAGGATTTGCAAATCATCGTATTCTGTTTTTATTTATGTTTTACGCAATGTTCATTGGAATTGGGGTTGGGGTTGTGTATATATATATATATATATATATATATATATATATATATATATATATATATATATATATATATATATATATTGTGTGTGTGTGTGTATACAGAGAGAGAGAAGGAGAGAGAGAAAGAGAGATGTGTCTGTAATAATCTTTTTTCCCACCTCCGAAGCATTTCACCTTTCTTTGTAAGAACACTGTATAGATTTTTTTGTAAAAGCTGACACTATAAGAACTCTAGTCTGTATTCATTTTTATAGCCTAAGAACCACGCTGTTTTCATGTTCTACAGCCTTTAAGCACAGTGGCCCCCTCTTTCAGACAGCATGGTTTATTGTGATAGACTGCAGAGTCCTTCAGCTACCTAATTTGTTCTGTCTGAGCCTTTTCATACAGTCTAACCTGCCTTTTTGAAGCTTTGAACTCTGACTTGTGAAAGACAAGACTTGCATTGTTACAGCAGTTTTTCACAGCATCACAGCAACTGAGTAACCGATTCTCAATTTTTAGTCTGCAGGCTTTATGTGACCGTACAGTTTATTAAACTGGCATATGAGTGATTCAGACTACGAGATTCGTCACCAGGTTTTTGTTCATGTACAGGCATTAGCTTACAGCGCTATCTTAGAAAATATTGCATTCTCATACCCACTGAGGACTTGCTGATTGATGTTTGCCGTATTTGCAGTACATGCAGTAAGTCTGCCGGTAGCACAAAGTGAACATTTCACAGCTATGAATCCACATTTAGATACAGAATGCTCATACTGAGCTGGCTGGGAAATAAATAATATACTTCCTACTATAAAAAATCCAATTCTTGTGTTTTTATAAATGCATTAGTCATTATGTTTGAATTTGATGTTGTTATATTCTTGTACAGCTGCTACCTGGCCTCTGTTAGTGAATCTTTACGTTTACTGCTGTTCTCAGGGAGTGTGTAAAGCGGTCTCACTGGAAATCAACTGTGTCTTTGGTTTGATTTAGAGGAAAGGTGCCCACACTTTTTATTTATTTATTTATTTTTGGCAGTCCAATATTAAAGAAATAAAGATAGAAGGTGTGTTACAAATTGTTTTCAATTTTGACATGTTGTTTTATACATTATACTACATGCTTTACTTTAAAAAATGTAAAAATTGTATTTTTATATTAAGAAACTGTACAAGAACATTTCTGTTCTTTCATTGAGCAAGAAGAGGGGAGAACTCATCTGAAACATATACTCAACAAATACAAAAGATAACAACTTTCTAACAAACTTTCTCAGTCTGTGGGCCTCACCTTAAGCAGCCTTGGTCTGTAACATTATCTACATTCATATGAAATTACTAAGTTAAATAATAAACAAATACATTAACATAGGGATGAGTCCGAAGTTTGAATAGTAATAAAAGTTTAAAAAGCAAATAGTTTGCTGGCAAATTAGCTTCTTGCTAACATTATACGTTCACATATAGAATGTGTAATCCACCAATGTGCATCTAATGTTTTAGCCAGAGTTTCTTGTCTGTTTAATCCAAAGAAAGAAGCATGGAAATATTACTATGGCTGGCTAAAGGCTACCGTAGGGCTAGGTGATAAAACAATAACAATAATTATCGCAATATAACTTTTCCTTGATAGAGTGGATTTTGATATAATCCACCATTCTCACACCTCCACGTTCAGTAGAGGGTGCACTTCCGAGTTTTTCGACGATTAAAGAGGGTGAACCACGACTAAAATGAATCTTTAGCAATGGCTGAAACGTTTTACGTTCCCAGTTTGAGTGGAGCGACCAGCGAGCTGTTGTCCTGTGACCAAGTGTGTCTGATGAGATCAGTGATGTTATATAGATGTTATATAGATGTTATATGCTATAGTGGCTTAGAGTGAACTCATCTCTTGCATGTACATCCTAATAAGCTTTATCCGTGTTAAATCACACTCACAATCCTCACAACTACAGCACTGTTACAGTGCTCAAAAGGCCATATTTTAGTATTAGTGCATTCCCAAGCAATGAAAGTGAATGGAAGAAGTGAGCCCATGTCAGTTACAGCCCTGATTTAAATGAAAGTAAACTGAGGAAGCTGTGAGGCACTGGAGAGCAGGAGAACGCTATCTTTCCAGGCTAGCTGTTTTTAGCACCTGGCTAACTTGAAGCAGCGCTGCGTCACTCGCACAACACGGCAAACTGATGATACTGTAGATCAAACATGACACAAAAGCACCGCTTGCAGTTTAAACATAGCTAAAAGGAGGACTCTGTTTGTCTGGTGTTGATATATTGCGGTTCACCACTCAAACTACTACAATAGTATAGAGAAATCCAGTCATCTGCTAGCTGGTGTTTGAATACAGTGATGCGCTCTGACATGGCTGTGTTAGGACTGATGGCACTAAGACAGTGTGATCCATCACTGACGTGCTGAGCCAGCTAATGCTGTTCGTACTAAGTTGACATTGTTGAGAAACTAAAGTTTAGCACTGTTGTTGGCCACTTGTTTAGCATTTGTAATGGGTTAGCTGAGCGCTCGTCACCAGACAGTTAAAAATAATCTTTCTTGAATTATAGCTGTTACAAAAATGAAGCATAGGAGAAAAGTGGCAATAAACACTAAGTTCAAGTTCATGTTCCACTCTGCTTGTATGGCTTTAAAGGAAAACTTTAATTTTAAGATTTTTAAATGGATTTATCAGGTTTGGTATCAATTAAATGCTACTTAATTAACATGCTATTTCCCAGCTTACAAGCTGAAATGCGATGTGACTAATAATGTTAGCCGGGGTTAAATAAAAACAAAAAAACGATGTTTAGAACATTTATGTTTAAGACATTAGATCAACACCTATTTCAATGTAAATTTCAAGCACATATGAGCCTCCTATGGATTTGTATCTGGATCTGGGTTTAAATTAGTACAATAATAGTAAGATACTGAGTGGTATGGCCATCTCAGGTGGTGGTAGCTTGTACACTCTTAAAAAGATGCCCCTTCAAGGATTATTTAGTAAAGGGAATGGTTCTGTTAAGAATCATCTCAAATGGTTCTTTGCGTGATGAAATCAGTCCTTTACATTGATGGAAAATGTGTTGTATATAAGGTTCTGTATAGGACCTTTTTGGACATGGTTGTACATAACACCAGAAAGGATTCTTCTATGATGTCAAGCTTGTAACAAAAGTAACACCCTTTTTGGTGCTATATAGAATGATTTTTAAAGAGGTTCTAGATAGAACCATATACAACCCATTCTCCATCAGTCTGAAGGACCATTTCATTATGGTAAGAACCATTTGAGCATGAAGTGGTTTTACATAGAGCTCATAGGGTAATATTTGATATTTTTTAAATAATACTTTACAGATTGGATGAAATGCCCATCCTATTTTAAATTATGAGTCCTAAAATTATTTTAAAAATTTAGACAGTGTTCAATGGCAAACTGTAATTTGAAGACCTATTTAGGGATTACACTTTAAATCAGGATTAATTCCCCCACTAACCTCCACCGCACCCTTGCCTCCCTTTCTCTCTGAAGCTGGAGGAGCAGTGGGGATTGTGTTTGTGTGTGTGTGTTTACCCCTTTTGCAGCTTTGGCTGAAGGTTTGTACACTTTTACGATGTTTTAGGATGTCTGTCTCCAGTGTGCGTCTGGGCTGTTGATAGGAAAGTGCTCTGGAACCCTTCAGCAGGAAAAGCTCTGAAATGATAAAGAAAAAGGAAAAGCATATAAGGGGATGGAAACAAAGACATCCCAGTACTCCTGTCTTTCTCTGCGTTTCTCTCCCATTAGCTTAATTCTCACACACATGAAGAATAAAGTCAATATTGAGAATAAGGTAATAATCTGATTATGTAATTTACTGGTCTTGGCAGGGAGAGAATTATTCTAATATTCACCTGCAAAGCTTGATCAAACAACAGACTGGCTGTTAAGGTGGGAAAGGGGTTTATTAAGCACATTTGAGGGAACTGGTTGCTTATATTATAAAGCAAAATGCATAGACGCTGAAAAATAAACAAGAAGAACTGCATTTTACTCACAGTGGACCTCAGGTTGTTTGTGGAAAGAGTACAAGAAGAATGTATGCGAAGAGAAATATTATTACATGAGATCATATCTGCTACTCAACTGCAAAACTCCAAATTTAGTAGAATTAAAAGTAGTAGGAATGTCTTTTAAATTCAGACACTGAAATTTTTCATCTGAAAATGGTCAAAAGTAGCACCTTTGCGAAATAAAGAGAAAACAGATGAGAAACAAAGATTAAAGAAAGATTAACCTCTCAAAATCCAATCCCACTGCATACTAAGGCTTCTTATTCAGTCACTACAGGGCCTTTAATACAAGCTGGTTGAGCTCTTTTTATGCAATTACAGAAGTGTGTAATAAAACTTTGGGCCCACCATTGGGCTCTGACCATTTAAAGGGTAAAATGGGCAAACACTTCGAATTTGAAAGGTAATGACATTGAGAAACAGTGATTCAGAACACTGTTTGTTCCTTTTGCTTTCGTGCACTGGTCAGCAGAAACACAAAGTAGTGACACATTCAAAAAAATATGATCTGTATTTATCAATAGAATGATTTGTAGTTAGCATCCTGCACTGCACTAAATGAAATTAAACAAGGCTAATAATGTTTTCTTTGTAACCAAACATGCAGTCGTGAAGTGTTTTAGGTACTGACGATATACACAATATGCTCAGAAAAGCACATTTTAACATACTGTGATGTAATTCATCACGATAACAAAAATATTGTCTTATTGCCCACCCTTAAAAAAACATCCTGTGCGGAATGCAGAACACAGCAAAACAACAGAAGTAGAAAGATCCTGCCATATTTTTTAAGTAGTTTAAAAAACCTCCAGTGTAGCCAAATTATAATGATTATGCAAAGAAAAGTGGGTCCAAAATTCTCCACGTTTATGTGAAAGACAGCTTATCGCAAACATTTGATAGCAGTAATTACTGCCAAGGGTGGAACATCTAGTTCTTGGGTTTAAGGGGTAAACAATTTATCACATGGGTGATAGGTTTTGAATAAATCTATATCTTTAATAAATGGAATGATCATTTAGAAGCTGCATTTTGTGCTTGCTCATGTTGTCTCTTATGTTAAAAGTAGTTGGACAATCTGAACATTTAGATGGAACAAATTAGCAAAAACAGAAGAAATTGGGTGAGGGGCAAATACTTTTTCACAGCACTGTAGGCTTATTTTTATGTGTGTGGATGTCTCATTCATAATAAATGCCATTTATGTGACATATGCCTTATTGGACACACATTTTTTTTTGCATGTGTCGTGCATGACTCATGCTCAGCTTTGCCTTATACTCACCGTAATTGGAATATTAAGTTGCTGGGAAATAGAATTGGTTGCTTCCTGCATCGTTCCCTCTTCATCACTCCTTCTCTGTGTGTCTGTCTCTTCCTCTTACCCTTTCAGGTCTTTCTCTTCCTTACTACCTGTCTGTCTATCTCCTCTTTCTGTGTATGTCTTAATGAATGAGGTCACCAGCCATTAACCACTGTGTCATCTTAACTACTCATAATGAATCTGCTGCTGGCCCATTAAATAATAATCACACCTCTAACAACTGCCTGTTTCTAAAGTGTATGCATGTGTGAAAGACAGCAAACGAGAAAAAAGAAAATGGGTCCTTTTTAGACTATGTATCTAGGTGACCATCTTAAAGAATGTGCGGATGTACTTAGCTATAGTAATTTATCAATAATTCACAGAGCTGTGCTCTATAGTGACACAACATCCTTCTATAAAGCATGATCCATAATTGATGAAGAAGCACTGCCTATACAACCTATTTCCACCACATAACAGCTCCATTTAAAGAGTACTCCGACCTTGATGCATGTGTATGACTGCTGAACATTTCTGCACGCTCACCAGCAAGCATGAGCCAGTGTTTATGTGTTTCCTAGATGTTTACCTGAGGGGCATTAGTTGCCCATGCCCTATTCAATTAATAAAACAGCAGCGAGGGTTGGTGCTGTTCCATGGCAGATTTAATAAAATAATCTGCTTTAATGTGAGCTGATTACAAGAATGTAACACCTACTGGGTGTTACAGATGTCACTTTAGTGTCTGATTCTACTGCTACATGAGCTATTTACAGTAACCTGGAACAATCAGCAGCAAAAAACAAATCTACATGTGCAGTATGCAACAGTTTTGCTTATGTCCTGTCTGCAGTACTGTGTCCCTCATTTATTTAATTGCCAGTCAACACAGCTATTCATTATTTATTATTTAATTATTATGAATTAAACAATAATTACATTAATTGTATAATTACTTATTATTATTTATTTTTCAAGAGATGTCTGAGGGGGCTAGTTATAAGAATATCCACTTGCATTAGAAAGGGGTGAGAAGATGACTCAGTGCTATTAGAACATTTACTGAGAAAATTAAGTTTGCAAGTGAAAATAGGCTGCTGTTGTTCTCAAAACAATTGACTGACCATCCCAGAGTCCAGCCCTCAACATTGTTGAGTATGTTTGGGATTACTTGAATTGTGAGAAGCATAAAATGCGATCAATGTCAAAGACTGAACTTGAAAAATGAAAGCAAGGCCGAATCCCTTTTCATATTTTTATCCCTACCCCTTGTTTTCAAGTGCAACCTTAGTGGTTGAAATCTTCCCCCTATTAAATGGGACGACCCTTCAAGAACTGGATACGTCATCATTTGTAGTCAACGACTTTTACGTAAACAGATTAGACAAGGTTTTCCGGCCATTTCCCGTATGCCGCCTCCAGCTGTGGATCTCACTTGTGTCACGAGACAGGACAGGTGAATCATATTTAATCAGGACGTGTTTTCCTGCTTTGTCTCCATACTATAGCAATAATGGTAACTATATAATATATAATAACTATAGCACACTGACATTTGCCATTTATCCGAAGGAGACTGGAAAGCATGGGCGCTCGTGATTCATTCACAACTACAGTTTTACAATCAATCAAACGAGTCACCAAATAAAAAAGAGCACAAACAAAAAACGACATCACTTCATTAACAACTACTAGCGCTGCTCTGTAGGCGAACCTGCCCGTCTGCAGTGACAGCAGAGGAGGGTAAAGTTCAGCTCCTCACTGCCTCCATTTAAGGTGGAACAATGCATTTTTTCTAGGTAGCGACCGAGATATCAGCTTATTACTATTACTATGACCATAAAATGCTATTACAGTGGTTCTCTTACAACACAACGGCTTTTTAACAGAGAAATACTTACATGTATGTGTCTCTTTGGTTGCTTGTGCAGCCATCATGCTGATGATTCACAGGGCATTCTGGGAATTTTCTCATAACACTCCGTTTGTAGTGAGCCTCTTGAAGGGTCAAGTAGCCCTAACACTTCACCCTACCCCTCCATCTCAACAAGAATCGGGACAACCCTACCCCTAGACATGAACGCGCAAAATGGAGGGGTGGGGCTAAATGGTAGGGGCAAGGGGTGAAATGGGATTGGGCCTAAGTCTCTTGAAAATAATAGAAGCCATAATAAAGGCAAGAGTTTTACTGAAAATGTTTTTATTTTTTTTGATCCACCCAACTCATCTATTGTAGTGTGTTAAAAGTGTTTATAAAGGGGTAGATGGCTGCTCATAATATCATGCAATGCTTATGATGGGCTTTTACCACCACTACTACTACTTTCTTTTTCCTGACCCTGACAAATGAAATGTACTTAATTGGCATTTTGGCTGGAAAAGAAACTAATGAAGGGTGGTCTCTGACCTTGGCACGGTACTATAGACAGCTGGATTGAAAAAAAATTCAGCTCTCATGCAGTCTGCTCTGCCATTTATGGTATGGAGCACGTAATTACAGAGTGGGCTTTGATCAAAACTCCCACTTCATGCAAATCTTTTTCCTCCGATGACAGAGACACAGAGGGAGAGGGAAGCAGGGGTCAGAAGGTCAGCAGCTTCAGACGTAGAGACGACACTGTTGCTGCCTAACCCCCACTTTGTGCTGATCTTTCAACTGCTGGGTTTCCACCAGCGGCTCTCATTACAGATACCCATGGTTTCAGTGCCGCCCAATGTGGTGTGAAGTCAGTAAAGTGGGTGTGCTGGTGCCTGATGTGTGCAATGATTGATTAAAGGATAAAAAAACTCAAAGAGCGCTCTCTGAGCAATCTGCTTTAGTGCTCTGCCAATGGACAGATACACAAGGAACATACTGTGCAGCACTGTATCCAATTAAGCACAGCCAGTTTTGGACCCCTCACCCCCGTGAATCAAGCTTGGAATCACCTGACAACAGGGCAAAACCTTAAATAGCTACACCAACTGGGAGACTCTTCTAAACTTATTTGCATCAAAACATGCAGTTAATCAGTGTTGTATATGTACTGATACTCACTGTGTGCTCAGAAAAACATAAGTTGACATGATAATAGTTCCATGTTGTCATATCATCTACCTGTAGTTTGTCCAGCAGCTCTCTCACTCTGTTTTGTCTGATTCTAACTTGCATGACCATTTTTGGAAGAAGAGTCCTGTGAGCTGTGTTTGCATTTGATAAAGCGAAATGTCAGTTTCCATGCCTGCTCCTGCTCTCACTGCTTCTCTGGAATTGCTTTAGTGTTGAGGATGAGTGTTCAACGTGCACCTGTTTTCACCTCAGATAATGTTATTAGCCTTAATTTGTTGGTCATGTTTGACCACATACCTTTCACCTCAAAAACATAAATGAAATAATGCTTATATATATATACAGAGGTATACACATCCAACTGATGAACTGGGACGAAAAGCAAAAGTACATTACAAGCTACATATCAGTAGTCGTACTCCTCACGGATACTCTGATACTATTCTTAACTTTATAATACACTGTAACTTTTCATAATGGCTGCAGCTCAATGAGCTGTACCATAATAGACAAGACAATGACAGACTTAGATAAAAAGATATACCAAAGACTTACCAAAAATACCAAAGAGTCTCTTAAATGTGTGAACTGAGTCTGACTGTCTGATAAAAGGTGGAATTGAGTTCTACAGTTTAGAGGCACAGAAACCAAAAGATGTTTTACAGAAGGTATTTGCAGAAGTGTATGTCTACAGATCTAAGGTCAAATGTTGGAAATGTTGGTGCTTTAAGGTCTTTAGAGCCCTAAAAAACAGGAGCAGAACTTTAAAATCTATCCTGAAAGATACGGGTAGCCAGTGCAGTTATTTTAAAATGGGAGTGATTTGATACCTCTTTATCATTTTTGTTAGAATTTGTGCTGCTGCAGAGGAGTTGCAGAGGAAGTATTATCTTCCTAAAAAGCCCATTAAGAAGAATATATATCCAGTCACTGCTGGATTGAGAATAGTCCATCAACCAAAAATATCCAGCCAACAGCATCCTGTGGGCAGCCTCCTGTGAGCACTGATGTAGGACTAGAGGACGACCAACACAAACTGTGGAGCAGCAGATGAGCTATCGTCTCTAACTCTACATCTACAAGGTGGGCTGACAAGGTCAGAGTGTCTAATAGAGTTAAAAGTGAGTGGACACGGTGTTTAAAAACTCTATCAGCACTGTTGTGTCTGATCCACTCATACCATGACAACACACACTAACACATTACCACCACATCACTGTTACTGCAGTGCTGAGAATGATCCACCACCCAAATAGTACCTGCTCTGTGAGGTTCCATAGTGGTCCTGACCACTGAAGAACAGGGTAAAAGGGGGCTAACATAGCATGCAGAGAAACAGATTAACTACAGTCTGTAATTGTAAAACTACAAAGTGCACCTATATAGGAAGTGGAGCTGATCAAATGGACAATGAGCGTAGAAACAAGGAGGTGATTGATAACTAGTTTAGCCTCTTAAAGTTCCAGGCTTATTACATACCAAGGCCTATAATTCAGAATAGGCCTAATTCAGATACTGAATTATAGGCCTTGGTATGTAATAAGCAAGAGTATATTTTATATTACTTATATTTATATATTACAAGAGTAATAGGGGGCTAACAAAGTGTGCAGAGAAACAGATGGACTACATTGGAGTTGATAAAATGGACAATGAGCACAGAAACAAGGAGGTGGTTATAATGTTATGCCTGACTGGTTTATGCTACATGCTATAGTGCTTTGTACTTTCTGCTATCTGGAGCTATAGAGACCCTCAGGTGGTGCAGTAAGCAGATTCTTGTGTGTGATAGCCTTTAGCCAGCTGTAGTAGATGAAACAGAAAAGAAATGCTGACCAAAACATAAAACACAGGCTCTATACTTGCCTCAGACATCCAATTTGACAGTTTAATTTGTTCAGACAAGCTAATTTGTATCTCAGGTATTCTAACTCTAATTCTAACTCATCCCTATTTCAGAGTATGTGATGTGCTTTGATGTGCAAATACAGAGGTAGAAATGGAGGTTTTATGAACATGAATTCATAAACTAGCAAGCTACCACTTTTAGCAAAGCATGCTTTGCTTGCTTGCTTGCTACCACTTTCATAAAGCTTTAGAAAAGAATCAGTGCTTCTCTGATTAATGTTTCTCTCTATTGGTCAGAGTGGCTTTATAGTCTCCCATGGGTAGGCCAGTTATTAGTGGAGACATCTGAACCCTGTGTTTGTTGGTGTGCTGACCACATCATGGGTCATTTGTTTGAAGTGTTTGACTCTACGATACCTGAGTGCACCACAGTGTGGCTGCAGTGTGAGTGCTATGTTTGGCCTACAGTGCGAGGGCTGCATGCAGGGAGCTGCGACCCCATGAGGGCTGCTGATGATCAGTGTGTTTGACCAGTTTTCCCCAACTTTACACACTGCACTGCAGAAACAGAAAGTGTTTGCATAAAGGAGAGTGAGAGAGTGAATGAGAGAGAGAGTGGGGTGAGAGAGAGTGTAGAAAGAGTGAGGGAGAGAGAGAAGGTAGAGAGAAATACAGTGAGAGAGAGACAGAGAGTAGAGAGACAATGAAAGAGAATGAATAGAGGGAGAATAAGAAATAGAGGACAGAGATGGACATAAGGAAACAGCGGTTTCTTTTATGATTCCATAAAATCAAAACACACAAATATCACAAAAGCCAATAGAGAGATATTTAAAAAAAATTTCTGTACTGTGTTGTTTTATAGAAGGTTAAAAATAGTGCTACTGTCTGGACAGGGCCAAAGAATACACAAGGATACTTAATATAATTAATAATAATAATAATAATAATAATAATACATTTGCAAATGTCCTTGCAAATATCACAACAATAATTGTAAGATGTGTGAGATTGTGACTCATGCTCTACCATATAAAGATGATTTCATGCTTTTAGGGAACTGGGCACAGTTTCATTTAACTCAGTGGGAGGTGTAAAGCATTCCAGCTCTAAATATCACAGACTAGAAGAGTCTTTATCCACAAGCTCTAAACTTTAATAACAAACCAAAAAATGAGCTGTCCTAACACTGACTGGACATACTGTAGAATGGTTATTCTGTCTGTATCTGTCGCGGGAGACTTTCTGTTGGTAGTTAATAAGTTCCTTCAAAAGTTTTACACTAGATGTTGGAACATTGCTATGAGGATTTGATTACATGCTGTCGTGAGAGCATTAGTGATATCACTTCAGCTTTTCCCAAAGGTAGTAGATGAAAAACATCAGAAAAACAGTACTTAACGCTTTCATCTTGAAGAGAGAGGAGAAAATAAAAAAATATATATCATATTTAGTGGAGGCTTCTGTGTAATTGTCTGTTAAATATGTTTTCTGACACTGAAAAATGAATAACCTACATAATATCTGTTTTGAACAGTAATGAAATAAAGGGAATCTTCACACACACAGCACCTCTTCCACACCAACAAACCTGTCGTAATGTGTTAGAAGGGTTTATAAAGGGACAGATGGCCACTCATAATATCATGTGATGCTCATAATAGGCTTTTACCTCTGATTCTGGACCAGCTGTTCTCACCCAAATCCTGACCTTTATCAGTACACACCTGCACTCGCATCAGCGCACAAGGGAAGTCTCACTCTCTCACCCTGAGCACCCTTTCCAGCAAGGTTTTTATTAGTGTAATGAAATCTGCATTATGAACCAGTCAGATACACGCACATATACACACACAGGTGCAGACAAACTTGAGTTTCACCTCATAGCCAGCTCTGTGAAAGATCAAAAGAAGATGTACTTGAAGCTGCACGCTAAGACCAGCTCAACCTTTTTTCCATTTTCAAGCATGCATTATTCACACATAGTGCATGGAAATGGTGGGAGAAAGAGTGAGAAAGCATGAGAGGAAGCCACTTTTGCACCCATCATCTCCCAGAAGAGCAGAAAAGAGTAGGCCACATCCTTATCACCTTTAAAAAGCCCATGACTGTGTTTCTAATTATCCTGTTCTATTCATCACCCAGTTTGTACAGTGCTGAGTTCAGTGCTTGTTAATGGAAATGCAAATTTTCAAGGTGAAATCATTATGTGCATAACACAATAACCCTGCATCAGATCTACACAAAGACTCTCTGCTTCTGCATACCTTTGTGTTTTGCACTGTCATGTCATTTTTGACAGCAACATCATGAATCATATATCCCCATTCAGGTCAACTCAACCTCAGATAATGAGAAATGTTAACCATTAAACATATATACACTTTAATAGAACTGTAATACTATATTAGTCAAAAAACAAAAAAACAAAAATGAAACTTACTGTATTCAGAAAACAGCAAAATCTTGAGAACAAAAGTTCACAAAGAACACAAAGATGCTGCAGGAAAACTAATCAAATGGCAGAGTAAGCGGTGCATCAGGCAGCAGGAAAAACAATATCTTTTTGTTGTTGTTGTGACATAAATTTATGCAAATTTGACAGGACAAATGCTACTCTTGTATAATTTTGAAGCAACCATGCTCTAAAACCTGTTTTTCATTGTGGGGGTGGGATGGACAGTGTAATAAGGTTAGCATAAGCTATTTTTATATATTTATATCTTTATTTTTCAAGAACTTGAGAAGACAATGCTATGAAAGGTCTGAAAGGATGTGTAGATGTCAACAAACCAAGTCCAGGTCTCAGCATCAAGGTTTTATTGATTACTTGGATTGAAAATGCAACCAATCAGTTAAAATATTAATCAGTTAAATCAATCAGTTAAAATAAAAGAAAAATATTGCTGCAGATTTCTTTGAGGTCACTGAAAGAGGGAAAGCTAAAATAAAGGCAATGGATTTTGCTGTATAAATACTGAGACATCTGATATTATGCTTTGTTGTTTTTCAAGGCTTCTGTGTAATTTCTGTCATGGCATTGTCATAGGATGCTACCTTTGGTACAAGTAAATTAGTGAAATTTCTGCCCTGCTCAATCCAACCTGGTCAACTGTTAGTGCTATTAATGCAGAGGGGAAGTGTCTAGAAGCAACAACAGATTAGGCATGAAGCAGTAGCCCACACAAACTGAAGTGCTAAGCTTGTAGTGCATAAAAATCACCTGTCCTCTGTTGCATCACTTACTACAGACTTCCATACTGCCTCTGGAAGCAACAGCAGTATAAAAAGTGTGTGTCAGTAGCTTCATGAGAGGTTTCCAGGGCCGAGAAGCTGCATACAAGCCTGAGCTAAAGCAACGGCTGGAGTGGTGTAAAGCATGCCACCACTGGACAAGTGCTGTTTTGATTGAATGGGCAAAAATTCCCACAGACACACTCAAAAATGTTTTGGAAAGCTGCAATATAGCCGCAATATAGCCGCAAACCTTATTAATGGTTTTGGAATGAGATGCCCAACAAGGATTAAATTAAGACACTATATAGAGAAAGGTTCTACTACTGTCGCAAGAAATGTTAGTGATCAGGGAGAGTAAAGACAGCTTTGCTGGGCTGATGCGCTACAGTTGCTCTGTTGTGGAGTTACAGTGGGTTGGCGCAGCTCATACTGCTGCCATTCACTCACGCTCACCCCTGATTACACATAGACAGCTTCACAGCTGATCTAAAAATACCTTCCACTCTCACACTCCTCCCCATCATCTTCACACACACACACACTCACACACACACACACACAGTCACACTCGCCCACCCTCCATTTCCCCTCTTAAAACGATCTCCCATCCTTCCTGCATGTGTGTGTTTGAATGCTGTTGATTATGAGCTCTTCACAATGAAGTGTGTCAAGAGTGAGAGAAATTCTCATCCAACATCCATTAACACTGCTCACAATCAATTACTACACAACACTAAACTCTTTCTCTTCTGTCTGCGTTTGTGTTTGTGTGTGTGTGTGTGGGGGGGGGTAATCCGAGCCCAACTGTCAGTGTTTAATTAGACAGCATCGGCAATAACGTCACAACAGTCAGAAGAGAGTAAGAGATGTGAGCTAGAGAGAGAGAGAGAGAGAGAGAGAGAGAGAGAGAGAGCGCAGAGCGGACAGACACTTTGGCTGAGGGGACAGCTACTTAACACAAGCAGCTCGCCAGCCTCCATTAGAGAAACACATAGCAGAGAGCCAGCGAGACAGCGTCCAGAACTGAAATGAAGCACACACACACATATACACATTCAGATGTAGCTACAACACAGGATGAAATTTTTATTCTTCACAGTAGCACAAAGAGCCCAGCCCAATGTGTGTGTGTATATTTGTATGTCTGTAAGGACCCAACCCATATAAAAATTTGGTGACGCTTTATTTCAAGAGGTCCTTTTAGATGAAACAAACACTCAACAAACTCTTGGTAATGTGTCAAAAACATATGATGGTTAGCATTAGGTTTTGGGGTTGAGTTTAAGGTTAGGGTTAGGATTAGGGCCTGGGTAAGGGTTAGGATTAAGTTTTGGGTTGAGTTTAAGGTTAGGATTAGGACCAGGGATAGGGTTAGGTTTTTGTAAGGTTAGGTTTTGTGTAATGGAAGTAAAATATTAACGATACATTTACCTCAGTGTATTCAGATGCTGCACTATTGCTACTTTACTGATATGTTGTTGATGTGTTACTGATACTCTGTTAATCATCTACAACAGATCCAAATAAAGTGTTAACCGCAAATTTTGTGGCTGATATGTGTACCAATTTCAAGGGTCTAAAAAGTCTGATAATGATAACTGATAATAGTTATTATGTTTATATTTTGAATTAACAATTTTATACTCTAGCAGGCCTGTGAGATTCTGTGCAACATTTCATTGTCCCCTAGCCACTGCCGATGGCCTGTAGTATCATTGGGGACATGGGGGCAGGCAAGTGAGAAAGGGAGAATAATGTGACAAAGTTGCCCCAAATATTGCCTGAGAGGCTGCTATTAACCTATAGACAGAGAATATCTTCACTGAGAGGATCCTCAGTCTATAGGTTAATCGCAGCCTCTCAGTGAAGATATTCTCAGTCTATAGATGATTAATGCCACTTTTCTCAGATAACATGTTTCAACAGAGCAAGTAATGAGGTGTAGACGTCTTTGGGGGCATGAAATTGACCCAATATATGGATATATGTAATATATATGTAATATATATTTTTTCTCGCTAAACACACTGTGGCAGATTTATTTTGCTGTTTTCAGTAGTGCTTTCAGCAGTCGCTTGTTAAGTTTCTTGATTTCTGTTATTTATGCCTTGTTTTGAGAGGTTTCTCAGTATTTATTTATGGGTTAGCATTTCTATCTGTGTTTAACAGCTCATCCTTTTCATTGCTTAAGGTTGTAGTAGCATTTTCTGCTCTTGCTGTTTGGAGGTGTTTCATTATTTCTCTTATATTTGGGTGGCTGTGTTTAAGCTAGGTTTTCTGTTGAGCTGCATTGCCCATTAACATGTCATAGTTCTTTACCTTATGAAGTTAACCTCATGTGACAATTAGGGTTGTCACTATTGACTACATTAGTACTTGAGTAATCTACTTATTGTTTTGATGTGTAATTGAGTAATCAGAGTTGTTTCAAGGCCAAACAGTAAAAATGCATTTCAAAATTTCTGAAAATATTTATTGAAAATAAATTAATATACTTGGAAATTGTTTGTATTGCTTGTATGACAGTCTCGGTGTATAAGTTTGAATGATTATGCATGCATTTGTGTGGTGTATGTTCTGGGTTATTGTTGTGCTGAATCAGCAGGGAAGCACCCTGGTATATTCTCATAAGCAGCTCAAACGTACAAGTCAGAGGCAGGACAATAATGCCAGAGCTGCTGAGTGTGTGTGTGTGTTGTGATAACTGCCTTACTTTGTTGTGGTCAGACACTAGGGGAAGTGGATGGGTCAAGTCATTTCCCATCCCTGTGTCCTTCATAGTGTTTCTGACACATAACCAATCCAATTTACACTCATTTGATCGTCTGTCGAAATTGTGTTTCTGCCTGCCCGCAACATCATTGCAACATAACACACCAGTTTTTCACTCACACACACAGACACGCATATGTCATTTCTTACATCAGACACACATTGTCACTATAAACACACACAGAGGGCACAGTTAAGTGTGTCTAGTGATGCCACTCTTATCCCAAAATCATGCATAGCTGCGCAGTCCATGTATAACAGGTCCATGACCTGTTCCTCTGGGAAGACACCATTAAAGTTAAACAAAATATACAGGTTTTGGGAACATACGCTGCTATCCAGACAACGTCTTTTTCAGGGAAGGACTTGCTTATTTCAGCAAGTCAATGCCAAATCATATTCTGCATGTATTACAACAGCATGGCTCTATAATGTAAGAGTCCGGGAGCTAAACTGGCCAGCCTGCAGTCCAGACCTGTCACCCATTTAAAATATTTGGTTCATTATGAAATGAAAAATAAAAGAAAGGAGACCTAAAGTGTTGAGCAGTTGATATCATATATTGAGCAACAATGATAAAACATTTTACTCTCAAAGCTACAGTAATTTTAATTCTTAAAAGACGAGGTGATGAAACACAGCAGTAAAAATACCCCCGTCCCAACTTCTTTGGAACATGTTACTGGCATCAAGTTCAAAATGGGCATATATTTTTCCAAAAACAATAAAATTTAGTATGTTGTTCTTGAACTATTTTCAATAAAATACAGAGCTTACATGATTTGCATATCATTGCAATCTATTTTTATTTTACATTTTGCACAGTGTCCCAACTTTTTTGGAAATGGAATTGTAAAATTCACATTAAACTCACTCAAAATTTCCTATTCTCTCATTTCTTGCTAAACACACTGTGGTGGATTTATTTTGTTGTTTTCATTAGTACTTTCAGCCTTTGCTTGTTAAGTTTGTTGATTTCTGTTATTTATGCCTTGTTTTGAGAAGTATCTCAGTATTTATGTATGGCTCAGCATTTATATGTTTAACAGCTCATCCTTTTCATTGCTTAAGGTTGTAGTAGCATTTTCTGCTCTTGCTGTTTGGAGGTGTTTTATTATTTCTCTTATATTTGGGTGGCTGTGTTTTAGCTAGGTTTTCTATTGAGCTGCATTGCCCATTAACATGTCATAGTTCTTTACCTTATGAAGTTAACCTCATGTGACAATTAGGGCTGTCACTATTGACTACATTAGTACTTGAGTAATCTACTCATTATTTTAATCAATAATAATGCATTGAAATATTGTGCAGCAAAAATGCAATATATAGACTCATAGAATATTTCCATCATACCATTTTTCTTATTATAGGAAATACCAATAGTAGAATTTAAAATATATGTTCATCATTGCCAGTTCATCAAGGTTCATCTTAGGAATGTAAGTAAGTAACCACTAAACTGTTAACCAATAAATGTACAATTCTTTGGCCAATGCTATCAATTACTTTCATTTTCTTTAATTTCCTGAAAAACACAGTTCCTTTTTGAATAGGCAGGTTTATCATTAAAGTTGAGCAATGTTTTTGAATTATATGCGTGAGGGTGCAATAAGCAATTGGTTCTGCTAGATAGGCACAAATGAAGAAAGCTAAAAATAGTGGTGGGACCTTTTCAAGATGACAGCATGACTACAATGATGTATCACATTAAAGGCACACATCTCTAAGCATGTGCAGAATTTTCAGTAGCCCATCATTGAATATTTCACTTATTTCATACACTAAACTGGGCACTTGTGTATGATTTTGGGATGTTTCTTTATACACTTACTGATGCTTGTTTCCACCTGTCCATACTGCATTCCATGGCCCATACAAGAAACTCCTTTTAAAATGTCTCATTTATACAGAATCAGTTGTTGTGTGTGCTCAGATTTGTGTGCATATCAAGATTTCAGAGCCAGAAAGTTTGGTTTTACACATGATATTTTGATATATCACATCCTTGTTTTTAATCTTGCCGAGTAGTGATTCATTTGCCAACTAATGACAGCCAATATGTGCATCTGTAGTTCATTTTAATCAAATTTTATTCACAGTAATTGTGACAGCTCTAATGACAGTGTTTTGGCAGTATTTTTCATTAAGCACTTGTGGATGTACTTTATCCCACAGCAAGCTCAGAGATCAGCCTGTGCAGATCTGATCAGACTGTCGAAACATCTTCACATTCATGCTTTGGCCATTCTGCCACTAGCACAATAAAAATGATTGATTGTCCAGATGGTCACACTCATTTATCTTTCTCTCACTTTCCCTCGTTCATCGTAGTGGACAGGGCGCTGCTGTATTATTCAGTGTTTTGGTGTGCCTATTATATGTCTGACCCTGATGATGTAATTCTCTGACCAAGTACAGTTGATCGGTTTTAAAATACACAGTTTTGAAACCACAAGTGCTGAAATTTTAATTGTGTCCTACTTCATTCAACATTCTCAGCAGCGGTTTAAGTGGGGAAATCTTACCTAATAACACAGCCATCCATGGCTGGGAGTCCAAGAGAGCACAATTGCCTTTGCTCTCTGGGTTTGTTGGATGGCCCCCCATCTCCCCCCATCACCCAAAATACTATGCTGCTCAGTGCAGGCATCTGTTAGCTGACGCATCAGAACTGGTGGTTGGTGCTTTCCTATGACGTTGCGTTAGCAGCAGTTTTAAATGGTGGCTGGCTTCACAGGTCTCGGAGGAAGCCTGTGCTAGCCTCACCATCCTAGCACAGGTGGTATCATGATTGGGGGATTCCTAACTAGTGGGTGGATATGACTAAATTGGGGAGAACATTTTTAAAAAATCATATTTGCAATATTGGTCTGAAAAATTGTAATTCAATATTTTCCCAAATGTGTTCAGCTGTGTGACCACACTGTGCTTGCACTGATTGGCCAAAAGCCCTCGAGCACCTATGTTCCAATTTGATGTTAAATTGAAGGGATGATTTCTTATTAACAGACATTTATTTATTTAAGAGACAAATTACACTTGTTAGGTAAACCCTGCAACTGGACTTTAACTGTAAATTTAAGAATTTCTGTATCTATCATTGTATTTCTTAACAAAAGTGGGACTAGCTTCCCCCTGTAATCATAGCACTTGTCCACACACACAAACACACTCTGTCTTGACAGGACCGCTCTTTGTCATGAACATACATTGTGCAAGATGAATAAGCCACACAGGATGAAGCAAATAATTAGGGTCACAGGGACATACTGAGGAAAGCACATCTGGTCAGCATCTGATCTTATGGTGTTTTGCTGTAAAGCTGCTGTCTGTTTGCTGCTCTATCTCAAAGAAAAAAGCAGAGAAAGACAATGGGTCATGTTAATCCAGCACTCTCTATTATTCAGACTTAAAGAACAATAAGGTGGCTCACTATTTGAGCAGCCACAGCCTGGCTGGTAAACAAGGGCTGTACCGTTAGCTGCTACATATTCTATGGAATAAGAGCTTGTTACTAATCACAGAAACGGCTTGTGTCAACCTGTGATATCACTTGGAAAAACTGCTTGTCTGGCATCTAGGAGTGAATAAACAGTCTTTATTTGGCACATTTTACAAAGTATCCCGTTTAGTCTCTTGTGTGAGCCTCATGTGCCCAACCCCATTTCTGGAGATCTACCACTCACCAGAGGTTTCTTCCAACTCTAGTTTGGTGATATGCTGTGGTATACAATACTGTCAGGGAAGCTTCACTTATATGGTCACCAAATAAGTACAAACAGTAAAAATCCCTCACCAATGGTCACACCCCCAATATGTCGATATGTGTTTATTTGCCAGTTATCAGATAGATGTGGAACAGAAACTTGATAGAGTCATAAATTGAACAGAATACTCTTGCTTGTCTTCACATTTTCTACTCCAGCATGCTCAAAGTGGACTGCTGCCATTGAGCGAGATGTGATCATGTGTGTTCTGAAGTATGTGATTGAAAAACAGGCTGTGACTTGCTGCTGATGCTGGAGTTTTTGGCATAAAAAGCTCATTACCTTATTGATGCTAGTTAGCAGCTCATCTCCTAAAGACAAGAAAGGACTAAATATATGGAAGATACATTCTCGATTAGATGTTTGGCCATTAGAAATAATTGCGAATAGTCAAAAATCGAGCTACACAGAAGTATCAAAATATAAGACTTGACAAATAATTTTTAAAGGAGATGTAAACGAGAGGCAACGTTCCCTGTGTCTTCAAAACAGCTTGTCTGGCAAGAGATCAATGTCAGCACCATGGAACAGTTTCTATGAGAGACGTTTCACAAGCGATTTATAACCACTGCTCATGCTAAATAAAGTTCTCTGCAAAGAAAAACATGACTTTCCAAGTGAAATAAATAAAAATAAACCTAAAATGTCACCTGTGCAAAAAGTTATGGCACATAATACATAATAAAAAAAATGAACCAGTTAAACAGCAAATAAAACTTTTGAAGGAAATGCCATATTAAAATTTGTTTCCTGGAGAGCAGGAGTGTCAAACTCAATCACTAAAAGGGCCATATAAATATTGTTCAAAATATGCAAAAACTACAATGGCACTGAATATTTAAAGGCGTCAAAAATAATTTTAAACAATATGTATTTTTTCTCTATAAAACAATAGATTGCATTAGCTGTAGATAACTGTTAAACCTCTTTATGTTTTTAAAGCACCAAACACCTAGCACTTTTTTTTTTTGGGAGTACATATTACATTGCAGTGCATGCTGGGAAGTGTAGAGGCAGTTGATGGTAAAATGGGCTAATCTTCTTCTTCTTCTTTCGGCTGCTTCCTTTAGGGGTCGGCACAGCGGATCATCTGTGTCCATCTTGCCCTATCCATTGCCTCCTCTACTTTTACACCAACCATCTCCATGTCCACTACATCCATAAACCTTCTCTGAGGTCTACCTCTTCTCCTTCTACCCGGCAGCTCCATCTCCAACATTCTTTGCCCAATATATCCACTATTCCTCCTCAACACATGTCCAAACCATCTCAACCTGGCCTCTCTGGCTTTATCTCCAAACTGCTCCACCTTCACTGTCCCTCTGATCTGCTCATTTCTAATCTTGTCCATCCTTGTCACTCCCAACGAAAATCTCAGCATCTTCATCTCCACCACCTCCAGCTCAGCCTCCTGTCTTTTAGACAGAGCCACAGTCTCCAAACCATACATCATAGCAGGACGCGCTACTGTCTTGTAAACCTTCCCTTTCACTCTTGCTGCTATCCTTCTGTCACACATCAGCCCTGACACCCGTCTCCACCCACTCCATCCTGCCTGCACCCTCTTCTTCACCTCTTTTCTACACTGCCCATTGGTTGACCCAATATATTTGAAGTCATCCACCTTTACGACCTCTACTCCTTGCATCTTCACCTTTCCACCTGCCTCCCTCTCATTCACACACATGTATCATCTGTCAACCTGTCAATCACCATTGCAAACAAGAAGGGGCTCAAAGCTGATCCCTGATATAACCCTACCTTCACCTTGAAACCATTTGTCACTCCAACTGCACACCTCACCACTGTCTCACTATACTCATACAAGTCCTGCACCACCCTAACATACTTTTCAGCTACACCTGACTTCCTCATACAGTACCACAGTTCCTGTCTTGGCACCCTATCATATGCCTTCTCTAGATCCACAAAGACACAATGTAGCTCCTTCTGACCTTCTCTGTACTTCTCTACCAACATTCTCAACGCAAAAATTGCATCTGTGGTGCTCTTTCTGGGCATGAAACCAAACTGCTGCTCACTGATCTGGACCTCTCGCCTTAGCCTTGCTTCAATAACTCTTTCCCATACCTTCATGGTGTGGCTATTCAACTTTATACTCTGTAGTTACTGCAGCTCTGCACATCACCCTTGTTCTTAAAAATGGGGACCAGTACACTGCTTCTCCACTCATCAGGCATCCTCTCAGTCTCCAGGATTTTGTTAAACAACCTGGTTAAAAAGTCCACTGCCTTCTCTCCTAAACATCTCCATAGGTATGTCATCAGGACCAACTGCCTTTCCATTCTTCATCCTTTTTAAAGCTGCCCTCACTTCCACCTTACTAATTCTCTGCACTTCCTGATCCACTATCTCTCCCCCCATTGTCCTCCTCTCTCTCTCGTTTTCCTCATTCATTAGTTCTTCAAAGTACTCCTTCCATCTACTCAACACTCTCTGTTCACTCACTAGTACATTTCCCTCTCTATCCTTTATCAGCCTAACCTACTGTACATCCTTTCCAGCTCTATCTCTCTGTTTAGCCAAACGATACAAGTCCTTTACTCCTTCTTTACTGTCCAACCTCTCATACAGCTCATTATAGGCCTGAGCCTTTGCCACCATTCTTTTTGCTATGCGACTAGCCTCACAGTTGCCTACTTCCTTCATCTCTCTGGTTATCCCACTTTTTCTTAGGTGCCTTCTTCTTCTGAATACTCTCCTGGACTTCCTCATTCCACCACCAACTTTCCTTGTCTTCTTTCCTCTGACCAGACGAAACACCCAACACATTCTTGCCAGTTTCTCTCACCACCTTAGCTGTATTTTCCCAGTCCTCAGGTAGCTCCTCACTGCCCCCAAGGGTCTGTTGCAATTTTTCCCTGAACTGCCTGCAACCATCCTTCTCCTTCAGCTTCCACCATCTAATCTTCGGCTCTGTCTTCACTCTCTTCCTCTTCTTTGTTTCTAATCTCATTCTACAGACAACCACCCTATGCTGCCTTGCTACACTTTCCCCTGATACCACTTTACAATCTCCAATCTCCTTTAGGTGGCATCTCCTGCTAAGGATATAATCCACCTGTGTGCACTTCCCTCCACTCTTGTATGTCACCCTGTGTTCTTCCCTCTTCTGAAAATACGTGTTCACCACAGGCATTTCCATTCTCTCTGCAAAATCTACAACCATCTGACCTTCCGCATTTCTGTCTTTCACACCATACATACCCAGCACCTCTTCATCCCCTCTGTTCCCTTCACCAACATGTCCATTGAAGTCTGCACCAATCACCAATCTCTCCTCTCTAGGTACACCATCTACCACTTCATCCATCTTACTCCAAAATTCCTCTTTCTCCTCTAACTGACAACCAACCTGTGGTGCATATGAACTGACCACATTCCAAATCACACCATCAATCTCCAACTTCAGGCTCATGATCCTGTCTGACACTCTCTTTACATCCAGAACACTTTTCCCAAGCTGTTCCTTTAGGATTATCCCTACTCCATTTCTCTTCCTCTCTACACCATGATAGAACAGTTTGAATCCACCTCCAATGTTCCTGGCCTTGTTTCCTTTCCATCTGGTCTCCTGAACACACAGAATACCTACCTTCCTTCTCTCCATCATGTCTGCAAGCTCTCTGCCTTTACCAGTCATTGTCCCTATGTTCAGAGTCCCTACTCTAACCTCCACACTCCTACCTTTCCTTCTCTCTCGCTGCCTTCTAACCTGCCTTTCTCCTTTCCTCTTTGATGGTCTTCGACCTACAGTAGTCCAATTTCCACCGGCACCCTGCTGGTCAACAGCACCGGAGGTGGTCGTTGTTAACCCGGGCCTCGACCGATCCGGTATGGCAATAATATTTGTGATCCGCATGATAGTTTTGGCACAAATTTTACGTCAGATGCCCTTCCTGACACAACCCTCACCATTTATCCGGGCTTGGGACCGGCACCAGAAGTACCAAAGTACACCTCTAATGGCTGGTTTAAAATGGGCTAATAGAAGTAGAAAATGAAAATCATTTTGCAGGCCAAATAGGATTGTGCCACAGGACTCAGAACTTATTTTCCTGTAGAAAATCATACACACACAGCACATTTTCTAAGCTGCTTCTCCCTCAGGGTTGCTGGGTCTGTAGAAAATCAACAAAACATAAACAATAATTTGAAAAAAACTTTTCCATACAACTGTATCAAAATGGGATACAACACCTAAGAGCTTCTCCACCACTGGTTTAATACTACTTGAAAGCACATCCCACTAGAAGCAAGATGGAAAGATCCTGCTAGTGCTCTAGTGGCATCTGTAAACAATTTTTGATTCTGATCTGGATTTGTATACACATAGTGAAGACTCCATACTGTATTAATTTTAGTGTGGAAGTTTTTTATTATTATTATTTGTTAGCTTTTCTCAGTTTCAGCTCAGTGTGTTATGAATTCCAGTTTTGTTGTTGACTGAGGATTTTCGTTTCAGTGCGTTACTATACACCCAATCATCGTCAAACATCAGGGGATTTAAAGATGATCTTTAGCTCCCATTACCATCAAATGTCTAATGGATGTTGCAGAGTGGGGGGTGTTGGAGGGACTATGTTCCCACAGCAGCTGATGTTTTGTTGATCTGTTAGCTGCAGTCATTCAGTGTTGCCATGATATTTAAATGTGCTAATTCTCATCTATTCCAACTGTCTCTTTCACTGCCTTTTCTCTTTCTCTCTCTCTCTCTCTCTCTCTCTCTCTCTCTCTCTCTCTCTCTGTCTTTCTGTCTGAGTGAATATGCAGAAAATGCAGGTGAGGTTAATTACATGATGTGACCAGTGATCCTGTCAGCACAGGGGAACAGACAGCAATCTGTGTGTGTGAGAGAGAGAGAGAGAGAGAGAGAGAGATAGGAACAGGGAGTTGAAGACTAGGAAAAGGAAATATGATCTATTCCTTTGATAAAAGTCAAAATTGTGTGGTGATCTTTTCACTATGTGTGCGTGTGTGTGTGTGTGTGTGTGTGTGTGTGTGTGTGTGTGTGTGTGTGTTTGAATGTGCGTTTAAGGTTGAAATGATCATTGAGGGATGTGAGGTGCTGTATTCTTCCGCCATGTCTGGTTAGGGAGTTACATTTACCCGCAAATGACTCCTGAAGGCAATTCATCTGATTTGAATCATTCAGTGATTTGTTCATTCATAGGTTTGAATTAGTGAATCAGGCTGACAGCACTATGTAATAGCACATTTGTCCTCCTCAGTTGCTGTGTTCTTTTGTGTTCCTCCAGAGCCAAATAAAAGAGCTTCATTTGTATGCACTAAAGTGGGATTTTTCAATTTCCTCTGCATGCAACTTTAATGTGCTCTCATCTACAGCTCTGAGAAAGAATGTGTGCCACAAAGAGAGTCAGAATGAGAGAAAAAGAGAAAGGGAGAATAGTATCTACTGTCCCATTCATCCCCTCATCCATCTATCTATCATTTCGGAAAATCTATACAGAGTCAAGTTATGGAAGGAGGTGAAAATGTAGCAGAGGAGAGTGGGAGAGAGAGAGAGAGAGAGAGGAGAGGAGGATGCTACATGCTTTTGTATTCACACCCTTTCAGCAGTGTGTGCATGTTCGTGCATGTGTGTGTCCAAGGTTTCTGATCTGAAATTAGATTGACTGTGACCTCCAACTGAGCGCACAGAGCCGGAGACACGCTTCAGCAGTTCCCCACAGCAAGCAAGCTGGCAATCTGACCCTGCTCTGGAATATATCACTGATTTAGGACCAGATCCCCCAACCCACACACCAAGGAGATCATTCCAACCCGGCCAGCTAAACAGGCCCCAGATCAAAAAAGAAAGCATGTCTGCCAAATAGCCAAGTAGGGGTGGTCTATGCTGTAAAACTGTACCAGCATGTTCCAGCTTTGTGTCATAAAACTGAGTATTCGCTACATATTATGTGTGGTGATGGGTAATATACTGGTTCACCTGCTGGTATACCAGAATGCTACATACAATCCGTTCAGCTAAATGAGCTAAGATTACTGAAACAAAGATATTTAAGTCTGGTTTTGGTAAAAAGTTAATAAATAAATCAATAAAACATAAGAGTCTTGCACCACTTTATTTTCGAGGGAGCACGCATTAGCAAGAAACAGTCAGTCAGTAAGTCTCAGTCAGTAGCATCACGTGACGCAGCAGTGTCGGGGCCTGGCCCTCGCAACAAGCTGAGAATACATGGCTTTACAGCTTCGCCTGATTGTATGAATGACTGTAATATGTATTAAACTAATAGGTGATGGTTGTAGATGTGTATGGGATGCTCATATGAGACAAATAACTTGAGAAATACGGAGGTGACACAACATTTAGCCCTGTTTTCACCAGGCCCAGAGATTCTGCTGCATTGCTATCTATAAATTGGTCGGTTCTGTTTTTACTGTTTTGCCCAATAGAAATATTTTATATTTACTTCAGCTGCTAAATATGAGTCTTATTAGAAGTGACTGAAACCATTGTGAAATGCATTTCCAGCCATACCACCACTACTTAATATGTTTTCTGCTGTAGAATGAGATAATGTTTCTTTTCCCAGGCCCCATGAAGATGAATAAATTCTGAATGGATTCTGAATGGGGATAATAGTCCATTAGCCTCAGACTGGGCTTCATGTTGCTTGAAGGGAATCTTCCCCTTTAGGTTAATACTGACCCAAATGAGTGTGAACACAGTCGTGTGAAGCCATGTGGATTTGGCAGGTAAGGTTTTAACAGATGGTAAACAGACGAGAACACAGAACTACAGTGAGAGAGATCTCTACTGCTGTGCTTACCAGCACGCCCAGGTCTGGCTCACACTCACAGCAATAATGGGGTCAGAATGGGGTGTGTCACACACTCTCAGACTAAAACACACACACTGAGAAGAGTGCAGGGGTCAAGAATGTGCAGATGGAGAAAAAGAAGAACAAGGAGGAGAAGAGAGAAAGAGTGAGGATTAGAGGTGGCAGGGGGTTGATTAGTTTCCCATAGCCTGTGTTTTGGACTGATTGACGTCAGTGGGCTAATTGTGGGATCTGTGACTGTGAAGAGACTTTGGAGCTGATCAGCTTGTTGCTCAGAATACTAAGGATATCTGTTGAATAGATGCAAAAATAGCACAAAAGCATTACTGGTGTCACACAGGTATATGAATGGTGGGCATGGTAAAGACCAACATATGGGCATAAGTGGTTGGCTTACCATGCATTCATTACATGTCTGCTTATTCAACTTGTAAAATGCTACTCAAAATTTTGATTTTGTATTGCTTTAGATCAAAAAGGAGAGAAAAGGGTTTTTTTACAGTTATGCTTGAATGCAGTATCGCTAGGCTGCCTTGCTTACTCCCAGAAAATTTATTAGGTTTCATCACTCAACGTTGCCAAGACCCACCAACTTTGACAGGTAAGACCCATTAACCTGACATTCAAAACCAATCACAGGCCCCTGCTCTTGTGTGACACATAGGGACAGCCTAAGACACTATAACAAACTGGTATATTGGTTGGAGAACACATGAGTATATATTTACTTGCTAACTGCTTTAAGTAAAACCCTACAATACATTTTGGACTCTTTGCAAACTTCATTCAATCTAGTGACTGTATCCTGCTCTAAAAGATTCTTTATTCCTGCAGCTTGCTGCAAATGGCTAGCTAGCATTTAGCTTGCAAATCAAGAGTTTGAAAATTTTTTTTGGATGAAAGTTAAGCAGCTGCCTAATTTTCCATGTAATAAAGAAAATAAAGCCCAGCGCTATTTATCTTACTAAATTGGCATTGCATGTAAAGCATGATAAGAATTTAACACATCAAACTGTTTCAAGATTTTTTTTTATGTTCAAAAGCTCAGCCACTTTATTGTGCCCATCACTGAAATACAGAAGCCTTGTTAAGACCACAGTTTAAGTCAGAGCAAGCCCCCCCCTACTTTTCTCCTCAATTTAGAAATACCCAGTTCCACCCACTACTTAAGACTCCCCCAATCACACAATGCCACCGGTGTTAGGAGGGTGAAAGCTAGCAAGCATAGGCTTCCTCCGAGACCTGTGAATTAAGACACCACATTTTTATTAACTGCCACTGCAACGTCACTGGACAGCTGAACGTGCTTGGAGGAGTGCAGCAACTACGTCAGCCAGCAGACGCGCATCATCGCGCAGGGTGACGGGGGGAGACGTAGGTGCCATCCTTCCCACCCAGAGAGAGCGAGCCCATTTGTGCTCTCTTGAAATCCTAGCCATGAATGACGGTAGCATCACCAGGGATCAAACTCATGATCTCCTGATGATAGGGCCAACAATCAGACAGAGCCACTTGGGAGCCCCCACGCTCTGGTTTTTAAATAAAATGTAAATGCATTCAGTGAGAATCTTGTTTAAAATTAGTTCATGATGGTAGGGTGACCACCTCTAAAGATGTACCTTATGACCTGGTGATGCTGACATGACTTAGCTAGGTCTGAAAGAGGGATGGTTTGCATAATGCAAATGAGCTGTGTCTGTGCATTTTAATGCCAAATGCTGTTACAAGTGCTGCTTATTATCAGCACACCATATGGATATATAATTTACATAACACCAGGTGTGCAAATAATCACTGGGATCACAGGGGTCTGCCATACCTCCCTTAGTCATTATGCTAATGTTCCTGAGATCTACTCTTACTTAGGGTATTACTTTAGGAGACTTGTGCAAAGAGCATGTGAACATGAGGGATGAACATTTTGACAAATTTTTGCTGTGGATGGGAAAATCAGTAGTATGTATAAAAAATTTAGTAGTTCACTGACGATTTTATTATTTAAAAAGCCAAGAGAATCCACTGCACCTCAGCTTGTGTATGCTTTCTTGACTGACCTAATAAGCTGAAGCTAACAATAGAGGTGGATGGTGATGTGCCAGCATGTTAGCTTGTCAAGGCAACATTAAGAACAGAGAAATATCTTTTAATTGAATTTGATTCTAGCTCAAGTAGGCAGCTGGAGCAATTAGCGTAGTTACAGACACATGTTGTTCACAACCTTTTCAATGCATGCTTGACAACATATCTCAATCACGTTCAACGATTCATCCTCAGCGAAGTGCTCACGTGAGGGTACTCATGTTTCTTAGTAGCAAAGGACTACAGAATAGAAAATAGAAGCATAACTGTCACAGTTTACAAACCTATTAAAACTAGGTGCCAGTGAATTGTTGGCCTGTATATTTCCTTCCTTACGTTCCATGACACTCATGCAATGAATAGCTGAATAGCAATTTTAGTATTTGAATATTGGCAATTGGATTGGACATGCAGTTCCCTAACTGTTGGTCACTGCTGCATAGCTTTTAGTTGAATTCCAACCAGTGACTTTATACTGTAGGCTGATCTATTGGATGCTTTTGGACTTTTTTGGAAGTAGAAGCCTGCTATTTTGAAATCACTTACGCTTCAACTGTATGATTGTTAGTTAGCAGGTGGTTGGCCACTATAAGCGCTGACCCCTGCAGGTGTCCAGAGTTGTGTGGGTCCAGTCTGTAACCAAACCTCAGTGTTTAGATGAAGGTGAAAACGTTCTAGGGTGGGTCGCAGCTGGTATGATCAGCAGACGTGCTGCCCCTGTTGGCTGAGTTTATTAGCCTGCAGTAAAAGGTTGTGACGGAGTGCGTATGCCTCGATGACATTATTACAGAAAAATGTGTTTATTTACAACCTAGAAACCACAGCCAGAGGAGACAGCCATAACTCACAACTCTCTCTCTGCCCTAAAAGCTATTTATGTTCAGAGTCAGCCATGATGTAAAAACTTCCTTTTTTCTTAGATGAAAATATGATTTTGTTTTGACTTCTGGGCAGGAGAGAGAGAGTAAGAAAGAGAGAGAGACACAGTCTCGCCATGACATATTGAAGCTCGCTTTAGTGATCTTAAGCCATCTGTCAGACAGTGCAGATTTTATGATTTGATTAGAAGAACGCTCAGTAAATAACTGTTATTATGCATCCCGGCAGCAGCTTTGGGCTCTCCAGCTGCTTTATGGTTGTGCTGTATGTAATAATGAATGTGACTGATCACCAGGCCATGGGGTGTGTATGTTCCTGCCAGGCTACACCAAGAGCACAGTCACTGGGAGGAAGTGCGTGTACGCGTGTGTGTTCCATCTACAGTAGAGCCGCGCACTGGGAGTGGGTATTTATCATGCCTCATGAGCATTTAGATTTGAGATCATTACCAGCTGGTTGCTTTAAAGAAGTCTGTAATCTCTATAGTGCATCCACTCTCACATGTTATTGTTTGAACTACAGCCCACAGAAAATGCTAATGTGTTATCCATTCCCAGAGGAATGCTATCTGACAGATGGACTGTATGTTCAAAGTTGATGAAATGCTCCTTTAAGACCTACTTCAGTATTTTACAAATTTTTTTCTGCTTATTTTCTGTCAGTGGCTAGTGCAAAGCACCAGAATCTTATCATAGAATGCATGTATTTTGAAACATGTATTTCAGACACACACTGCAAACCAAAAGGATCTCCTAATAATGTGATTATTTCCTAGTTACAAACCTCAGTTCCCAAAAATGCAAATGAATATGGAAAGCAAATTGGATTGAGTTTATAAATCCACTTTAAATCCTGTATTTGAATCCCTTTTTAGTCCTGTAATTTAAAAAAAAGAATTTTTTTTTTAGTTTGACAACTTTATTGTTGTAAAGAATCGATTAAAAAGGTGATGCAATCATGCTTTGGTGTCAAAAATCAGCTTTACAGCAAATCCAGGTCCAAGCCCCGTTGAGCTAACCAAGGTCATCCACAGCTTCATGAATTTGGGAGAAATCTCTGTGCATAAAGGACAGGGCTGAAAACCACAGCTGAATGCTTCCTGTCCCTTAAAAGGCACCACATTAAAAATCATCATACTTCTGTGATGGATTTCACCGCATGCGCTCAGGAATATTTTGGCAGATCTACGAATGCAAGTTTAGACTGTGCTATGCAGAGCATAAGCCATATGTCAACAAAACCTGTTCAGAAACGTTGCCGACTTCTCTGGGCTCATATAGACTGATGCACAGTGGATATGTGTTTTATGGTCAGAAGAGTCAATCATTCAGATTGTTTATGGAAATAATGGATGTCACGTTCTCTGGGCCATAAATGAAAAGGACCATCCAGATTGTAACCAGGGTCTGTCATGGTATGGGAATGCAGCATTAGTGGCCATTGCATAGGTTGTTTACAGCATGTACTGACTTCTGGATCATGTTGTTTTCGGGGGACATCCCTGCTAATTTCAGCAATACTAAACCAAGTGTTACGACAGCATTGTTGCTTAATCAAAGAGTGCAGGTGTGAAAATGGCCTACCTGCAGTCTAGAGCTGCCCCCCTTGTAAACTTGTGGCACATTATGAGTGCAGACTATGACAACAAAGGCCAAGTAAGGTTGTGCAGCTGAAGACTTGTATAATGAAACAGTAGCAAAAACATCCACTTTCAAAACTGGATCAATTAGTGTCTTTAGACCCAAAACAAATACTAAGTGCAGTTGAAAGGAAAGATGGTGTAACACAGTGGTAACATCTCCTGTTACAACTCTTTTGGGATGTGTTGCAGGTATCAAATCATCAAAAACACAGACGTAGCACTGAGATATACTGTGTTTCTGTTTACTTGTATATTTTGGTCTCTGTTTATTGAGAGATTTATTGTGATGAACTGTCAGCAAAAGCTGCTGGAGTGAGTTTTGAAATACTAGTGCTGCTGTAGGGTGGCTTTTCGACTTGAGTTTGAGCAGCGCTCAAAACCAGAGATTTGTTTTTCTTTAATTGGTCGTCTTGGGTGTCAGTCTTAGTCAGCAGTTTATGTTATTTTGATTGCATATTTTGATTAAATCTTACATATTTTTATTTTAAAAGATTTTTAAAAAGCCTATAGATTGCTTTTGTATTTTTTCAGAAGAGTAGTTTTGTTCATTTGAGACCACTTTGGTGAAAATTAATTTCCAGTTTATCTGAAAAATTAGCTGTGGCAGACAGTTTCAGTTTCAGAGTTCTGAGGCTGTAGTAAATGTCAGGGTGATATAGGAATGAACCATTACAATGCCCAGAGAGGTGTGATGTGCTAAGCTGTGGATCCATTCTTGCTGGTGCTACGGTTATGCCTCAGTAGACTTTTCCCATTCAGAAAAGCAAATTAAACATGACTTTTGACCTTTTGCTCATCCTGCTCTTTTAAGTCTTGCCTCCTTTCAGGTTCACTCAACTGAAGAGCAACCATCCATGCAAACTCAAAAGTCCATACATGTGATTGCAGAGGTGAAATTTCCCCATTGTGGGACTAATAACGGTCACTTAATCTTTAACCTTAATATAAGCTGTGTGTGTGCTATTGGTGCACTTGAAAGTAGCTGACTTTGTTAATTAGAAGGTTCGTCTAGATTCTTTAGACATAAAGTATGTATGGTTGAGTGGGTTCGTAGGGCTAATGTTTTGTAGGTGAGACTGGGGTGCATATATAGGGCATATGGTTGCGTAGTGTGCTTAAAAATACTTTTAAGTTTCAGACTTTAAAGCATTAGCTCGGGTATTAAATGTGCAGAGTAGCATTTGGTTCAAAGTGTCATCCTATTACTTTTCATTAAGACTTGTAGCTTTTTAAAAAGACAACCAAGACATCTTGTCTCAAACAGTTCTCCATAAGGCAGTCCAGAGTCATTAGCCAGAGAGCGTGAACAAGAGAGGTAAGAGAGTTAGAGGGGAAGTGTGGGAGAGAGAGATGGAGAGAGAGAGAGAGAGAGAGAGAGAGGGAGAGGTAGGAGTAGAAGCAGCAGTGTTTCATGTGTGGGACTGATCATCTCTAATACTCTATTAGTGGAGACAGGCCTGCCTCAACCCTCATTAAAAATGGATAAAGACAAGCTCTCAGCTCAGCTAATGACTGACACACACAATCACACTGATACCCATGCCTACACCCGGCTAAGGACCATTGTCCCAGCTACCAGTTCAGGTAGTTTGCGGTCTGAGTAGTTTCTCAAAGCTGAAAGTTTTAGACTAGACTGCCAGGTCCAAGAATGGAAACCATGACATGGTGAAGACATACTGTCATTCTTTTTACTTAAACTTGGCCTAGTAGTAATGGGCATAGTACACAGTAGTAGCAGGTGGTATGGCCAGAAATGTATATCACAGCACAATTACATTTATTTATCTATATATAGAACCAATAAAACATGATAGGGAATGTGTTATCGCAAATACACACTCCCTCTCATGTTCTATTGCGCATATATATATATATATATATATATATATATATACAAACACACACACACAAACACACACACACTCCCTCTCATGTTCTATTGCATATATATATATATATATATATATATATATATATATATATATATACAAACACACACACACACACACACACACACACACACACAAACACACACACACACTCCCTCTCATGTTCTATTGCACAATAGAATATATTGTGTCATCGCAAAATAACATGTTATTCGCGATAACACATTCTCTATCATGTTCTATTGGTTTTATATAACAGTTAAATAAATAAAGTAAGAAATAAATAAATTGGTCCATGAATGTGGCATTTAATATGTTTTAAAGTTGGCAATTCCTTCCGCTAAATTATAGTTCCTTAACAAGTTCCTTAATGCTACGCCAGAGTAACAAACTTTGCTCACTCTCTGCACAGTATGCCTTGCCTTTTGAACTAAGGACTGAGCCGTGAAACCGTCACAATATTAAGTTTACCTCAGATGTTGTCATTTTTTGCTAGATCAATATTGATGTTGTTTTGTTCCAGCCAGGATGTGAAGCATTTACAGCTCATTTTATTTGGCGAATGGTATTTGGTTCATTTGGCTTGAGCTGTCAAAGACGTTGCTTAGCAACGATGTCTCCGCAGCGTGAGCATTGAGAGCACTTCTCAACCAGTCAGCTGGCGTGGCTGGAACTAACTGTTGTGTGTGTATCTGTGGAAGAAAGGGGATTTAAGTGACTTTCAACGTGGTATGGTTGTTGGTGCCAGACGGGCTGGTCTGAGTCTACTGGGATTTTCACACACAACCATCTCTAGGGTTTACAGAGAACGGTCCGGAAAAGAGGAAATATCCAGTGAGCGGCAGTTGTGTGGACGAAAATGCCTTGTTGATGTGAGAGGTCAGAGGAGAATGGGCAGACTGGTTCCAGATGATAGAAAGGCAACAGTATCTCAAATAACCAACCAACATCTCTGAGGAATGTTTCCAACACATTGTTGAAAGTATGTCATGAAGAATTAAGGTAGTTCTGAAGGCAAAAGGTGGTCCAAACTTTTACTAGCAAGGTGTACCTAATAAAGTGGCCAGTGAGTGTGTGTGTGTATGTGTGTGTATATATATATTCTAGCAGCACTGTTGTGTCTGATCCACTCATACCAGCACAACACACACTAACCACTGCCATTTCAGTTTTACTACAGTGCTGAGAATGATCTGTCACCCAAATAGTACCTGCTCTGTGAGGGTCCATGGGAGTCCTGACCACTGAAGAACAGTGTAAAAGTATGCAGAGAAACAGATGGACTAGAGTCTGTAATTATAAAACTACAGCGTGCACCTTTGTAGTAAGTGGAGCTGATAAAATGGACAGTGAGTGTAGAAACAAGGAGGTGGTCATAATGTTATGCCTGATCTGTGTATATATCACTGTATATCGCTATATGTGCAAGATCACAGCTGATACTGCAAATCTTACTGCAGTAATTCAATAAGATGACAATTATCATATATCATATTATCATACACCAAGTGAACCTTAGATATATTTGTAATATAATTTACTTAAAACTGCCACACTTATTTTTCCGTCTTGCCCCAGAATATCCTCCATCGAGATTCATATCAGCAATGAAACTGGTGAACACTGCGATATGAAAGAGCAGGTAGAAGGCCTTTGAAAGCGACAGAGCTGTACCAGAGGTCATTCACTGAAGTCTAGATGAGATTACTCTGCAGTCAGACTACTGTAGCAGAGGCCTTTTTCAAATCTCCTCACTAACCAAGAACAGAGCACTTAGATTCTCCAGATTGTCTACAAATACAGCCTCCAGGGCTCCTCTCATTTGGCTGTTTTTCACATCTACTGGACAGCATATCAAAGATGGGAAGGACAAAAAATTCTTGTGAACAACAGATCTAGATCCATTTCAAGGAAAAGTATGATGAACCCTGGTCAGAAGAGGCCTCACAGTTTCAGAAGTTTTGAATGAGCACCCCTCAAAAGTTTACGGTTTGATTAATTACTGAACAGTGCAGGTAATTATGTTTTGTCTCAGGTTGAACACAGAAGGATGACAAGCAGAAACGTGATCAGTAAAAAGCGGCGTAGGTGTTTGTTAAGCATCCGCACACTGCTGCGGAGAAGCCAGCCAGCAAAGTTACAGCTTATTTAAATAACACAGAAGCCGCAAAGCAAAAGCCAACAAGGAGGAACCGAAGTCATTCATCAAGCGGGATTTTATTGATTACAGTGCAGAGTGGGAAGCGCACGCAAACACAGACACACAAACAGGCTAACTGGTTATAGGGATCTCATACCAGCCGTATAATAACAAGATGAATGGGTAGAAGGTGACAGTGCAATCATGTACACTGATTTACACTTCAACAACTCTCTCTGCTGACTGTCAACGCGACAACCGTTTCTCCCTGCACGCTGTATGCACCCAAACACACACGTTGAGCTGTGATCAATGTTGTTTAATGCGTGGTGGCTTAGACCCCATGGGGACCGCAGATTTCACATGTCTGAGGCCCTCAGTGGTAAATGCTGTGGGCTGTGGGATTGCATGGAGAGGTTTGCAATTAATTACCTGATTAAAAACCTGTGCAGTGCTGATGCACAATGCACTAACATTATTTATCAAGGTGTGTTGGGAAAAAACAGCCCCTCATCATTATTCACAGTGGACAGCTCTATCCTGGGACCATGCAGTCCTAACCCACTCTTATTACTTTTGTGTGTTCAGACCATGCATGAGCTCATAACATGCAATGGAAGTATGAGAGAAGACTGATTGAGGGAGAACCCTGAGAACTTGGGCTGGAGTTCTGGGCAGCTTCTGCCTGTAGTTAGAAGGCCAGACCCCCCCAAAACACACACACACACACAGGACTGATATAGGACTAACGAACTGGGAGGAGGTGGGGTGGCAGTGGGGATTGCAAACACAGTCAAGAGAACGGAAGGTGAGGATGTGAATTTATAGGGCATTAAATTGAACGGAGGAGGGATTTCAGGCATGCCCCTCCCCCAAACTTCAGTTATAACATCACTAGATACTGATTTTGAACTTAGGTGCTATGGAACATGTATAACTCCCTCTCTTACTCTCTCGCTTACATGCTCACATATAAACTTACAAATCAGCTTATTCTATGCTTTGACTATGTGCTATTCATTACCAGTAATCTGGCTAAGCTGGAATCTCTCCAGCAGCACCAACCTATACACCAGCATCTCTTTAGCAGTGATCTAGCTAAGCCAAGCTCTCCATGGCTTGGCTGGAGGGGCAGTTGAGCCCAGGATAAGAGCGGCTAAGAGGCAGCTCTATAGTGCAATGCTAAAAAGCTGATGGATTATGTGGATGGATTATGCCGATGTAGTGTTCCTATAACAAACAGGCTCAGCTGTGAGTTATTTAATGTATTTACATAAATAAGGATGGAACAACACACATGCTGGCCAACAAACAACTGAACAGACAATTATCCAGTGACTTTTCAATCACTGATGTGAAGAAAGCATATATAAAAATACCTGTGATTTCTACATTTTACCTAATTTATATGTAGATACCCTCAAATTAAAATACATGTTTTGCATTTTACCATTTGTGTTATTGTTTCAGGCCATGGGGAACTAACACCCTGGGTCCTAATCTTGACTAGCAGTGCCACCACCAATCACTGATAAACAAGCAGAAGCTAACCTAGCAAGCATAAATCTCATCTCTCTGCCTGTCCTCAGTCTCATTCAGCTGTCCACACCAGAATTCCTTGAATACCCACCCAACACTGAAGTGAATTTACTGCTGAAGCATGTTTTTAGTGAGTGGACACACCAGGGTCTACAATATTACCTGCACACAGTGTGTAGAACCAGGTTCAATCATTTCCAACCATTGTTACATTTGGGTTTAGTTCTGCTTCAGTGTCAAAGTGGGCTGGGATTCTTGAACTGAATAACAGCTCAGACAGCTTGGAGACAGTTCTCATAAACATTTTAAGCAATATTTTATTATTTTATATATTATATTCTTATCTTTTTTGCTGGATTTATAATATAACGTGATGCTTGGCACAGGTATTAACTGGGTAAGTGTGAGCACTGTGTGTTGTGTTGTATTAAAAGGTGGTAAATACCAAGAATAAGTCGCTGGTTTCACTGTAAAGTACAGTTTCACTGTAGTGTCACTGTAGTTGGGAAAGTAATCGTAGGCAAAAATAGTAAGTAAACAGTTAGAACCTAGTAAAAGTTCATGGTATGATCATTGCTTTCTTTTACAGCCCAGTTTTAGTTTTGTTATTAATAGACAGGTATGTTCTAGGTAATGGTCTTCTGTCTTTTTCCCTGGTGTACCTCTGGTACTTGAAAGTGTTTCCAGTTTACTTTCAATTTGCTTAAACATGTGACATATGAACATACTTATCATCTGAATATACTTATCAATATTGATTTTGAGATAGTTTATCTTACATTATCTGCTTAATTGCTTGAAAATGTTTGCCATTTCAGTGTAATGTAGTTAATCTTGGAACTCACCATCACGCTACCCAAAATAATTAACTAGTATTTTTGTATTTATGCCTCATATGTATGAAGTTTATACATAGAACTTAGGGGTCCATTAAAGAAAGCATTATTGTTCAAATACTGTAAAATTAAAGGGGGCATTTTGCAGTTTATGGCTGAGTGGTTAATTACTTATGAGCTACACTGTGTATTTAACACCATTTACTGCAAAAAGACCAGCATTCGACATACAGAACTGAGGCTTTCATAACTGAACTTGAGTTTGTCTGATAAGGGTGATTTTATCCCTTGTGAAAGGAAGTGTTCTTCAAGTAAATGCTGCAGAGTTTGCTAGAAAATGGAGAAATTAACCATTTCTTCTATACTCGGGTGTGGTTCAGTATGAGGAGAAACAACCCCAAAAGTTCATATCTTACTTTTTCATATAAAAGAACCAGGTCCAGTGTATGTCTGCGTGTGTGTGGGCAGCCTTTGGTGTAGGTGGCTGTGATTGGTTGTGTTCTGGATGTAGGTACAAGGGCAGGTACAGGAAACAGAACACCCACACAAGCCCAGACCTCAGATTCAGAGAAAGAGAGAGAGGTGAGGGGGGCCTGTTCTGAGTGTGTGTGGGGATTCTGTAGAGCTGCCCGCAGCTTTTCAGCACAAGGAGATTCTCAGTGAGTATGAAGAACAGCCTCCAACTCTGCGTTCCTGTGTGGGGAGAAAAACTGTCTCCCATTATATAATGGCAGGCCCTACTGAGCGCGCAGAAGAGTCCTGTATGACTCTTCCTGGTATCATGCTGAAAAATTGCCTCTGGAATATCAGTACAGTGTGTTAGAGACTGTCACAGTGTTGTATGAGTGTTCTACTTTTACAGTAAGTATTCACCCCTGCCAAGGAATACCTGTGTTACTAATTAAGTGGTTGCCGTGATGCAGACAATAGGATGGAATCCTTTTATTTGAAAAACTGTGTGAAAAATAATGATGTAAAACAGTTAAACTCAGGTCATTGAAGTTTGTATGGTTTTGCATAATTTTTCATTTTATTTGACAAATAAAGGGGCCAGCTTCTTTCATGCAGCGAGTTTCAACTTTTGAGTTGCAAGCAGCACAGCACAAACTTACACAAAGTAATTCAAAACAAGTACTCCACGAGTTTGCTAAATTAGCAGCTCATATTTTGATAAACTATATCATTCTCGCTAAATAACTCTAGTATCTGTGTATACTCAGGACACTCATCCTGTCCTAGAAGCACTGCAAGATCATCAAGGAGTGTATCTTTGTTTACGTCCAGTACTTTACTTTGGGGTAGTTGTGGGATGGACGTTAGGGAACCGGCCTTGTGACCAGAAGGTCGCCGGTCCGATTCCAGAGCTGACAGTACATGACTGAAGTGTCCTTGAGCAAGGCACCTAACCCCAAACTGGTCCCCGGATAGGGCTGCCCACAACTCCAGGCAAGTGTGCTCACTGCCCCCTAGTGTGTGCTCATTAGTGTATATGTGGTGTTTCACTTCATGGATGGCTTAAATGTAGAGGTGAAATTTCCCTGTTGTAGGACGAATAAGGGTCTCTTTTTGGATCCTGGCTGTTAACGTTAGCTTACTAGTTAAAAGTTTATGGAAACATTATCTTGGAGAAACTCACTGTTGCTTTAATGGCTCTGGAAAGTGACAAAATGAAAAACTAAGTTTGCATAAAGTCAGTCCGGTCTTTAAAATCAGTATTTTTAAATTATGTTGTTCAACATGATCACATGATCTATTTTTGGCATTCCGATTGGCCTTTTCATGAAACCTACTCAAAAAGTTGAGATGCTTGCAACTGTTGCGGCTAAATTTCATATGAATTGCGGGATGCTTTGCATTATAAATTTTAAGTACAATTTGGTTTCATGTAAGTTTCAAGCAACTAAACTTGTATAAAGGTTTCACCTTGTAAAGCCAGCTTTAAGGTTCAACTCACACTCTATCACTCTTCTATTGTTTTTATTATTATTATTATTATTATTATTACAGTACTGGTATGTACGGGGATACTGCTACTGCTAATAATAGTAGCAAAGCTTTTTTTTTCAGTAATTTTGAGACAGGCCCTAACTCAGAAGCAGACGCAAGAGAAAACACTGTGAGCTGAACCTTAATTATTGTCAAATAAAATAACATAATAACAACACAGTTCTGTAAACATTGAGTTTTTAATACATAGTCATCCACAATTTTCCCACAAAAGTGTAATTAATCCGGTTAAAAGGAATTGAATTGCGAATGTCACCTGAACATTACAGTCTAATATCGGGGTCTCTGGTGTTTCTTCTCAAAGCCTGATTGAGTGACAGCTGTTTTGTCTGATGTCTGAAACCTGATGCTAGGATCTGAGGATGTGCACCATAACATGTGAGCAGCTTTTTGTACTGACAGGATATCTGTCTGCAAGCACATTCAACCAGCACAACCCAACAGCCTCAATCTCATCTACATTTGAAACAGTAAATGTGGTATTTATGTAGAATGTCACATCACCAAACTTATAAAATTTAGTTCTGTTAATGTGTGGGAATATTAGTGTTTTGCTATAGTTTGTGAAAAAAGATAATAAATGAACAACTTGCTGTAATTGGGTTTTTACCATAACTGGGGCTGTTACCATGATAGTTCAGTTAACCGTCACTAGGCTCAGGCCTAGCTTGACACCCAGACCGTAGCCGTCTTCGTGCAGTACATTTACAAGACAGATTTAGATCTGCTATCAGGTTATTGAATCACACCCTTGCCCATAGTCGGTAATGAAAAATGAATGCTCTATGTGCATATCCATCAAAGAAAGACATTGTGGAGCGAGTGATGGCAGAGATCCAATCAGCGTGTGATGTGAGACGATGTAGTCAAGTAAGTGTCACTAGTGTCCCCTGCTTCTGTGCTATATCTGTATCAGTCTGCAATAATATGACTTTGGGGGCTTTTTATTTCTACTTTTTCATCTGCTGTGCCTGTTTGTCTATCTGCTTGCATGACTGACCGTTTCTCTAATTGCCTAATTGTCTTTTTGAACAATATACACTCAGCGGCCACTTTGTTAGATACACCTGTTCAATTGCTTGTTAACACAGATAGCTAATCAGCTAATCACATGGCTGCAACTGCATTTACGCATGTAGAGGTGGCCAAGACAACTAGCTGAAGTGCAAACCGAGCATCAGAATGAGGAAGAAAGATGATTTACGTGACTTTGAACGTGGCGTGGTTGTTGGTGCAAGATGGTCTGAGTATTTTAGAAACTGCTGATCTACTGGGATTTTCACGCACAACCATCTCTAGGGTTTACAGAGAACGGTCCGAAAAAGAGGAAATATCCAGTGAGCGGCAGTTGTGTGGACGAAAATGCCTTGTTGATGTGAGAGGTCAGAGGAGATGGGCAGACTGGTTTGAGATGATAGAAAGGCAACAGTATCTCAAATAACCAACCAAAATATCTGAGGAATGTTTCCAACACCTTGTTGAAAGTATGCCATAAAGAATTCTCGAGAATGTTCTGTTATTGGCAAGGCGGAGAATTCTTATAAGCTGGAAGTCTCGCTCTATTTTTTTTTTCTTTTTTGTATTTGTGTTGTAAGACCTGTAAAAAAGCAATAAAAAAAATAAAAAAAAAAGAAAGTATGCCATAAAGAATTAAGGCAGTTCTGAAGGCAGAAGGGGGTTCAACCTTTTACTAGCAAGGTGTACCTAATAAAGTGGCCAGTGAGTGTATAGTGCCTGCTGGTGAGCCAAATATGAGCTCTTCATAAAGACACACTCCATCCAAAATGAAAAATGTAACTATCACTGCTGTTGTTGTAAATAAGCCTATTCGCCTCCTCCAGCTGTGCCTCCACAGTGAGTTTTTCCAGTTTAAACCCACTTTCTGGTGATGTGTCTTGAAGATTGGAGGAACTTTTAAAAAAACTACAAGCACTTTGGGGCAGATTCTAGCTGACTAATGCAAAAGGAAGCTAGATAACTAACAGTACTGCTAGGAAGCTGAATATTACATCTGTGTTTATTGGCCTAGTGGCTCTACTAGCAGTCAGGATTTCTTTATCACCATGAGGGAATGCAAGCTGGGTATTATAGTGAGGGAACACTGATGGATGGCAAAGACACACAGTCATGAATTCTGTCTGACTGATGAGGCTGAGGGATGCAATGCTACACTGCAGAATATTACAAAACATGATGGATAACAGATTAAATACTAGGTTTAGGCCAGAATGCCCATTTAAATAGTTATTGTTGCCTTTGTCTTGCTCAGTGGGGCCCTAAAGCTCTCCACAGCTACTTTGTGACAGTGTCTGTTGGGACGAGGCTACATAAATAAAACTGAACGGACTAAAATTGAGTTCTGCTGAAGGTCAGACTGGAGAGCATCCCCAGAGTCTCTCGAACGCATTGTGTTTGCTGGAGATATGACTTGACAACGGTTTTACAAAAGAGCGATTCTGAGATTTGGCTTCATGTGAAAAGCTTAGGTAAATGTAGCATTATTGAATGCTAGCCAACCTGTGTCACCGGTTGGAGGGTTTGATGTAAAGAAACTAAGAACATCAGCCCACCCACACACACATACACAAACGGATATCCCAAAGATTTCTGCAAGAAAACACAACACCACCACGTTTTCACCTTGTTTACTCCACGACATGACAATGACAAACAATTTCTGCCTGGACAGACTAGCATTTCATTTTAAAAACAAAACCTTTGATTTGCGTGACAGACAGAAGGCCACATTCACTTCTTCTACAGTAGGCTATCTTAGTCCTTACTGTATCTTTACACTGTGTCGATGTCAAACCACTTCGCTTTCTGAGTCATACGATCTGGCTCTTTCCTGTAAAAGCTAACCAGACCGTCTCAACCCTTCACCTCAGTTTATCTGCAGTGTAACAGAGAAAGCCACTACATGTCACACTGCATCACAGGGTCAGTGTAAGTGACCTATTCTGTTTAGTTAGCTGCTGAATGTGTTTGCCAATGCAGTAGACAGGCCAGTCATTGGCCTCATACCGTATTTGTGAGAAGATTAACCATGCAGGTGATATAAAGAAGAGCTTTTTAGGTTCAAATAAGGTGCATGGAAGTGTGTTATTTCTACTGTGTATCCACTTGATTTGTTTGGTCTTTTCAAGTCGACCAGAAATCTTTTATTTTTATCACATTTGTGATTATTTAAAAGGTTAAAAATTATTGTTTTCCCAAATTCCAACAAAATATATTGACTCATGTAGTGATGTGATATTCAGTTTAGACATTTAAGCCTGCCCTTTCTAAATTAGTTTTTCTTCCAGATATTGATCAGCTAATTACACCATGAAATATGTGTATTTTTAAACAAAGCATACATTTTTATGATGTAGCCCACTGGACTAACAAAGCATCTTTAAACAAAGTTTATCATTCAGTGAAAAGATCAATAACAGAAAGGAAAAAAAAGGGGAAAGACAGTTTGAGCATTTTTTATATACACAGAAGCACAAACCACTTTCTCTTCACTTTACACCTCTCTAACACTCATTCTCTCCCACCCTCTCTCTCTCTCTCTCTCTCTCTCTCTCTCTCTCTCTCACGCACAGTCCCAGACACATGCACATATACACACACTCGCATAAGCTCCAGATGCCTCCCTGTTCCAAGCCCATTCGCCTTTCAGCAGATGAGGTCTGCAGAGCGTATTAAGTGCTGCTTGTTGATGTCATGACAGCCCCTCTGGATTTAAATGGCACGAAGAGTTTAGTGTGCCAACTCCTCTCTCTCTCTCTCTCTCTCTCTCTCTCTCTCTCTCTCTCTCTCTCTCTCTCTCTGCCTCACCTTCTTTCTCTGATCTCTTTCTCTCATCTAAATATGCCTAAATAACTGGAGAAGATCAGCAGATTATACAGATGTTCATGCTGAAGATGGTGTATGTTACAGATGCATAATGCAACTGAAATCATATGACAGCCTTTACAACTCATGTGAAAGAGTAAACAGACATGTGGCCCGTTCACTGAACAGTGTATGGCAAGTTAATACTAATCCCTGAGAAGCAAACCAAGCCCAGGATACACAAGACAGGCTACAATTCTAACTCTTAATCCTGAGCACAAAAAGCCTACACTTCTTCGTTAATAACATGATTTCTCAATGCTGTTCTTGCATTTATTTTGATATATAAAGAACATGATCTAGCAAAGCTAGAATATATGCTGATTAGGAATTCATACAACACAATTACAGGATTCTTTGAGAAAACCATTGTAGTGCTTCAGAAATGTTGTTGATTTAGGCTGTGGAAATGAAACTTGCCTGTAGTGTCTTACGAATGCTGACTAAACTTTTATTTGTTCAATTGTAGTGGAATAAAATGTTTATTGATGCATTTATTCATAAGTATGGTGGAGAGGTAGAGCTGTACTGAGGAGGAGGCAAGAGTGTTTTTAAAAGGAATGCTGCCACTTCTAAACATTTAAAGAGAGAGATGCTGTTTGGCTCTGATGAAAAAAAGAATACAATAGAAAAAGCAAGAATTCCTCTTTGGTAGGTCACGGGAAAGTCAGGGAAGCCAAAGTGACACAAGTTGCAACATACATGAAGTTAGAGATGGAAACATGTTAAACAAGCCTTTTTTTTAGTGACAAACAAAAACTTCTGCAATTTATTTATTAATTTATAGGAAGTTGTGCCATTATGTAAAGCATTTTTAGTCGTAAAGGTGAGATTGATGGAAACACTACCAGAGTGACTCAATTATAACAACGGAAAATGCCTGTTTTTTTTAGTGTGTAAAGCTCATGAGCATGGCTTTGGTCGGAATGTGCAGTTTCATCATCTTGGGGTCCTATTAGAACACAAGTCACTATGAATCTACACCAGAAGAAGCTCATGAATGCATGATGACAGACAAAGTAATTTTCAGAAGATGTTGGGTGACTCCATATTATGTTGTTAATATGTGAGTTTTATTAAAGATTTTCATTAGAACAGTTAATGATAATAAAACATAAATTAAAAATTGAACAGAAAATAGGTGAAAGCTGTAGTGAACTTCATACATTATTTGGGGGGGGGTAGTGACATAGTAGATTTTTGAACAAAACATGCTAATTATTTTTGGAAATTGTCCAAGCCTATTTCCACATGCTGATCCTCTGTACCATGACCAGTGTGGACATGCACACATTGCAACTACTCTAAAAGCAGATCTAAATGAATGATAGGTTTAAGCCAAATTCAGTAAAGTTTGTCTGAGCCTAGTCTGGGCACAGTCTCAAACTTTTATTGCGCATTGTGTATTTGCTACACTGGCTCATATGGATGATATGACTGAGTGACTGCTCCAGCTGGCAGCACAGCAGGACCAGATCTGTGACGTGAAGCTGTGAGGATCAGAAAACTCTCTTGTGCTTTAGGGCTCCTGATGCTGCATAGTGAGTTTCAGCTCTTCCTCTGCTGTTGCCTGGCGTTTTCTGGGCCTCAGTTGCTAAGCGACACAAGTAAGTCACACTTCCTTCACAAGGAGAACCATTAGCGTTTGATCAGTATTGTGTATGACAACAATGTAGCAAATATGTGGTCAGTCTGGGCTCTTCTTTTCTTAATGATGCTGCTGCTGTAGTGGTTACAGTGGTGTCTGTGAGCCACGCTGGACCGCACTGCCTTTAATCGCACAGCGTCTGGCTGAACCAAAAATAGCAGCTCACATTCAGGGGATTTAGTGCTTCTGTATGCACGCTCCCCTAACTTGCTTCACACACACAAAATAACTGCACTTTTTTCTTCTCCCCAAAACAGAGATACACTCCCTCTGTCTCTGTGATGAGGCAGCCGAACTCAGACACATGCAGATTGTAAAAAAAGAGTTTTAATCTCAGATCAGGGAAGAGGCAAAATCATAATCGGAAACCAGTCCAAGAGTCAATACACAGATCCAACAACACAGGCGATATGTGTAATGGGGCAAAGGCAAAGAGACAAAAAACAGTTAATCCAGGCAAAGGTCGAACAAGACAAAAAGACAGTCATAACAAAAATCCTCGGTACGGTCTCAGGGACGCAATACTTTGCAAGAATAAACTCAAAAGTCCAGGCTTAAATACTAAACTAAAAGATTACATGATATAACACAGGTGAGCCATATTAAAATTCAGGAGACTGTGAGCACTGACAGGTGCGTGAGCATGAGTCAAAAGTCATATGATCCTCCGGAGACTCCTGGGAAATGGAGTCTTAATTGGATTCCGGTTGTGGCAGCGCAGTCATATGATTGCCCAGAGTATGCTGAGAAATGGAGTTTGTTAGGGAGTTCCAGATCGAGTTTTGGCAATACTGATAGATCCAAAAACTTATGCTAACCGTAAGTTACCTAGCAGACTTTGTGTTAAGACTTAAAGGAGGAAAGGACTGGGGATCTTGCAGGGTCACTGTTTGCAAGAGTGCAACTAGATTTTTTATATATTTTTTCCTATCATGCACCTGGTGGAAATTTACAAACATAGAAAGGTTTTTCCTTCTTCATTCTATAGTGATGCAAATGCAAAGACACACTGGGCATATAAAGATCAGGGCATCAGTTACATGTGCAGTTTCTTTTTTATTTTAAAACATCATTTAAACATCAACAAGACATGCAGCAATTCAACATTGTTGACTGAACTAAAGCATAAAAACACAAAATTCGAAACCACTCTAACCGGAAGGAAAAATAAGGGGAAAAAAAGATGCTTCTCAAAAATGCCATTCTTATAGTCCTCTGCACTTTTCCTTATATTACTATTACATGCTCAGTCAATTTGAAATATTAGACAGTTTATGTTTTTAAGCTAATATGTTTGTTTATTGTTTTAAAGTGAAATAGATTTGATTTTTTACAGAGATTTCAGGCCCTCACGCATGCCTTTTCTTGCTTGCTCTCTCTCTGTTTATCTCTCTCCCATGCCATGGGCATGTGCTTGCTTGCACTCATGCACCCCTGGCATGTCACTATTTGCATGATCCAAGACTTGAAACTTATGATAATATTACACACAGTTGATTTTATTGGAATGTTAAGATGAGGAAAGAACACTTTAATCAGACAGAAAACAGATTTGCAGAAAGAAAACTTACTGTTTGTCTTGTTTTGTTCTTTCAGAATGTTGGAATAGAATAATAAAAGTCTTGCTAGAGTTAAAACAGCTATCCTGACCACCTTACACCAAACAGTCGAGATGATAGTGTGCTTTAACTCTAGCAAGACTCTTATTATTTTATTCCGACATTTGTCTGCAACAGTGAAATCACTTGAAAAATCATTTTGGTGTAAGGGCACATCAGTTCACTTAAGTGTATGTCGTGCTTAAGGTCTGAGAGAACAAAACAAGACAAACAGTAAGTTTCCTTTCTGGAAATCTGTTTTCTGTCTGATTAAAGTGTACAGCACTGTGTGAAATTCCATTTGGTGTCATTTTATGAGAAGAAAGATGCTTTACAAAATTCAGAGGCCACAATTCATTTATTTAATTTCAAATAAAGCATGGCCATTGAGTACAGGGTTTTCACTTTCCAGGAGAAATGTATAAGATAAAATGCTTGTATAAGGAAGGGGAAATTCAAAGGAAAATAAGTGAAAAAATGGAGTTTTCAAAACTGTCTGAAGGTGTATTAAAAGATACAGAGAAAATGATGCTTCTATCAACTGCACACCATAAAAACTGTCACCATCAGATTAACAGACCTCATCATCACTGCATGTGTTTGGAATAACTTTGATTCTGAGAAGCAATCAGAAAATGCAATCAGCTTCTATGACTGAACTTTGAAGGTGTGGAAAAATATCCCTGCAGATTTCTTTGAAAAACTGAAAGCAAGTCTCCCAAAAAGAAAGTAAGCTGTAGTAATAAAGGTAAAAGGTGCTCTTATTAAGTTTTGAAATATTTGATATTAAATTTAGTTATTGAACCTCTAACCTCCTAATTGTATGTTCAGTATATTTTATATTTTATTTGTTTTTTTTCTTACAGTGAAAAGATTGGAACATTGCTATGAGGATTTGATTGCCACATGAGCATTAGTGAAGTCAGCTACTCATGTTGGATAATTTGTTTTGGATCACAAACACCATTCCAACTCATCCCAAAGGTGCTGGATGGAGCTCCAGCACCACAGATGAAACAGCTCTACTGCTCCATAACCCAATGCTTGGAGGCTTTTTACCTCTCTAGTCAACGCTTGGCAGTAAACATGGTCACCTTTATGCTTCAGGTTAATGTTTGGCAGCATCCCATTCTATTGTCAGTGCTTTTCTATGGAGATACTGGACAGTTTGGAGACTCAGGATACTTTTTGACATATAGACCATATGCAAAATAATATTTTATTCAATTATACCAATACTGCCCTGTGCAAACAAACACTAGAAAGAGCTTTGAAAATCTGTAACAATATAATGTAATAAATTACATCCATAAGATTAACTATATGAAGAATAGGCAGGCTCTATAATGAAGGCATTATAACAAAGCAATAAATGTGATCCTTAGAAAGACGGTGATTGAAGCAGTTATGTTTGTGATGATTTGAGTAGAAAAATCGATGAAGGAATCAGAAGCCATAGACTGGTCAATACCTGTCTGGGCATCTGTGTGCGTGTGTGTGTGTGTGTGTGTGTGTGTGTGTGTGTGTGTGTGTGTGTGTGTGTGTGTGTGTGATAGAGAGAGAGAGCGCGAGAGAGACGGACAGAGAGTGAGTGAGTGAGGGAAGCTATATTAAAGTTTATCTGCTTTCTCCCTGTGGATTGTGTTATTGCTTCACCAGCCTCATCTTTGGTTTAATGAGTAAGCTGAGAGGGCCGTGGTGGTTTTAACTGAGATCAGATGCTGAGTGGAGATGTAGCGTAGCACAGCGCGACGGTGCCGCCCACTGAGATTGCAGCAGGGTGAGAGCTACTGAAGACAACAGGGCGAGATCACTCAGTCGGACCTGAGGTGTCATGATGACACTGCAGCACCTCTAATGTGCAAGGCTTTCTCTCAGGTTACTCAGGCTTTCTGGCCACACTGATCTCACCATTTAAAGACTTTGTGAAGTGCTCTTGATAAGACTGTTGCTTTCTAAGTGGAATCACAAAAGTGCGAAAACCCTTTGTCACCAGAGTGGTAATATTGGCTTCTTTGCTGTGAGAAGAACCATGAAGTGCATCAGCGGTTACTGTAACATCTGAGCGCTTTGCCGGTGATGCAGTGTTGAATCAAACATGTCAATACAGGGTTTTATATGGAGCGGACAGATATAAAAATGATTACTCTTTACTTGGGCAGCTAACCCAGTGAATTTGAATGTTTTTAGAATGTTTGACTGTAGATGTGGGGTCTCAAAAAGAGATGTCTGTGAAATTTTGTAGACATTTTGTTTATAATTTTCACATTGCCTTTGGACCTCGATATGGTAAGCAACAATAAAAAAACAGTACAATGTTTGGACATGACTTGTATTGCACAAAACTAAATAATTCCACAGCAGTTACCCCTGTGCCAGACCCCTAGTTTCAGAATACAAGGATTTTCATGTTAAAATCACTACAGTTTCCCCCTAGAAATGATTTTTCTGAACTTCTCAACTTTTTTGCTGCTCAAGTCCAGAGAGGCCATGAGCTGTTGATATAATTTTATGGATTGTAATCTTGCGATTACAAATTCATTATGTTGTGATCTCAAGTTAACAATTTTCTTTTCTTGAGATCACAAGATACTTAACTTGTTATCTCAAGATAAGAGCTTTTGTTTTCTCGAGATAACAAGATATCAAATTTTTTATTTCAAAACAGTGTTTGTTATCTCAAGGTAACAATCCAGAAAGTTATAACAACCTCTCTGGACTTCTGTACTCATGAGTTCTCATGTCTGTACAGTTAACAAATTGTGGCAAAATCTGATTTTAGAAAAATCTTTTTGTGTCTGACTAAGCAGGCTTGTTAAAAAGGAAAGAGAATGTAAAAAAAAATCCTCAAGGCTAGTGGCCACTCGGGCCACAGTCTCTTCAGTTTTAGTGGCTAAAATTAATCTTATGACCAGGGGCACCTGGCACTAGACAAAGTATGCGTGCTTTCTGATGTGAGAGGCAGATTATTTATTTATTTATTTATTACTGAATGTTGTTGTATTTTCAGAACCCTTTTTTTATACCACCTTTTTCTATATCGATAACAATATTAAAACCACGTGTACATCTAAAATGTCTGTGTACAAATAAAAATATCTTTGCCTGTATGCCGTCTCTTATTCAAGGAGAACAAAAAAAAAACATTTAATTTGACTGTTAATGCAGGGAAATGTTCACAAAGACTATTACTATAAAGTGAACATGGTGCTTATTTGTTACTGCAGGTATTGAAACCTGCAATTCTGCTGCTGCTCACTGAGCATTTCTACTGCTACTGCTAAGTAGGGGATTAGCTGTGCTCTTAGCACATGGAAGTTAGTCTTTACTGCTACACTGTCACTGTGATTTCTTGCTTCGTCTTCTCCTGTTTGAGCTTACTGGCGCTATGGTAGTCTTTGCTGTTTGACTTGCCTGTTGAGCTTCGAGATTGCACAGTTGTTTATTAGTCATTGGTATGGGATTAATTAGAATGCCTCGTTTTAATCTGCTTGAACAACACCAAGTCTCTAAGCTAATGCCCTTTAGAACTACAAGAGCTTTATGTATGAATAAGACAGGAGTGACATTAAACCGCTTTCTGAAGGAATACAACATAATTCAGAGACTAAACAAATTATTTCCCCAGTGTCACCACTCTCAGTTGTTGTTTGTGTCTGTTATTATCATTATTATTATTAAAACAATAATGATATTATTAATAATAATAATAATAATACTGTTACCATTATTATTTATTTTTAGACCTCTTGTGTCTTGACTAATATGAAAATGCAAAATTCACATTATGCACCTCATGTGGCTGAATTTGAATTGGAAATCTGGAGCTTCTGTAACAGATTGAAGAAGCTGTTATAATTGGTTGACGGTACTTCCCTGGGCTTTATATCATTTATGCATCACAGCCTCTTCAGAACAGCTGATTAACTTTGATTTCAGCAGAATCTCATTAAAATGGTATGATAAGTTGACAATGTGACTTTTTAAAGTGTTATTTCATTGATCCTGTGCATGACCGTGCAGTCTGTTCCCTTGTTATACAAGCTGGTAAAGTCACAAAATGTCCATTTCCATGGTTGTAAATGAGTCTCCTTTGTCTCTGGCTGGAGTTCAAAGCAAGTATTCACAGCAACATCAGATTGTACAGTTTGATTGTGTAATTTGTATTAGTTTAAGTTGCCTTGAGTACAAACAGAACAGAAGACTGACCATTTAGAAATGATTCAGTAAAAACCCAGGCCATTCTTGATGTTTTTCAAATAGAAAGAATTTGACTTGATCGTAACTCTGTTAAGGATGATGGGTTCTCCTTTAGACTCTTGATTCTTAATGGTCTTTTCTTGTTCATTGTATGCAGCTATTCCACCGGAAGCCTAAAGTGGCTGTTTAACTATGTCGCTTCCTAGTGAAGTAGCTGATGAGACACAGCTCAAGCTCAGATAAACAAACATGTCTCACCGCTGCCCTCTGGAGGTGTTACAGCACCAATCAGACAGATTTCAACTTTTCTCTTTTCTTTTCTTTCTTTTTTTTTTTTGGTGTTTCAACATTTGTATTTTCTGCTTTCTTTTATTTACATATATTGGCCTCAACTCAACAGAAGAAAATGCACTCAGGTTACATTGTTTCACTGTTTGCTGCATTATAAACATATCACTGTGAAAGCTAACAAAGATGGACAATCATTCTGGTCAATAACCATAATTTCTATATAATAATTTATAGTCTAGGCGACAAGTGTCGCTTGACAAGAAAAAACTATGGTTGACAGATGTCGCACTGCTGTGTAGTAGAATTTGCAGGGTCAGTACGGCAGCCAATAATAGCCTACTGCTTCTTTTCTACTCATGAGTAGATTCCCAGATTTCCTGAAAATTCCGGTTAGTCTGAAAGTTCAGTGCAGGTGGAAATTACAGTCATGGGTGCGTTTTCTGCTTGGACTACTTTTCAAAGTAATCGCAGTCACAGGAACATGTTTGAAAATGAAAACAAATCATCTAATAAATGTATCTAGATCCAATTTATGAATAGGTGGCAACCTGTTCTGTTTCTGACAGCAGCGGAGTGCACAACAACATCTACGCCCTTTCGAATTTTTGTACGGACTATACGTTGGCCTGTAGAGGTCCTGGACCTGATAGAATTGAACTAAATTCATTTAAACTGGCTTTCAGATGGTTTTAGTTGTTCTGCATATGGACAGGTAGACCAATCCAACATAACTAAATTAAGCGATTGGCACTCTACCTGCCGAGAAGTCCCAGTCATAATACATTTTTGTGCTCTCTGATTAAGACCACATCAAATTATACAAAATCAACTATTTACTGTCATTAAGAATAGTTTTGCTACAGTAGTGTGTGTATGAACATCGTTTTGACTTTGACTTTCGCTAAAGTCTTATTTGGTGTCCTCTCTCTTTTGCTGACAAGTTGCACACGTAAGCCTTAAGCTGTTCACATTTAAAACCCTGTTGTTTGTTTTGCTTGGCTGAGTTTTCTTGCTCTGTGCACCCATCTTTAAATCCTCCTGCACAAACTGCAATAATCTTTGTTCCTGCCCTCGTTTTGCATGATGGCGTAGTCGATGGGTTTGTGCGGCCTGTTTATTTGTTCTATTCTTCAGTGTTTTCTCCAAACACTTCTCTTCCCGCCTGCTTTCTGCTCTGCTAACTTCTTCCTTTCTGCTGAGAAGCTCTGGTAAATATGTTAGAGGGATTACTGCTCGTATAGGCTTATCTAGACAGAACGTGAGCAGACCAAACCATTATTAAAACACTGTTTAATGAACACACACAAACATGACTAAGATTAAACACCCCCACCACCACCACCTCCACGCAGATGTGAACCAAACTCATTCTCTGCATCTCTCTCTCTCTCTCTCTCTTTCTATCTTGTTCTCTCTCTATTTCTTCTCTTATTACACCTCTCTTTGTCTCTTCATTTCTCCTCAGACCTTTCTTTCTGTCTCTCTTTCTTTCTCCTTGTCTCATTTCACTGCACCTCTCTCTCTCTCTCATTCTACCTGACTGTCTCAGGATTTCCCTCTCTTCTCTCACTGAACCTCTCTCTCTCTTCAATTCAAGGTGCTTAAATGGCATGACAGATCATTCTGGCTTTCACTCTCTCGCTCTCTTTCTCTCTTTTTTGTTTCTCTTCACTCAGAGCACTCATTCACTCGCTGTTTCTCTCACATACGCATTGTCATTCTCACGTTCTCTCTCTCTCACACTTTCTCTCTCACACACTTCTTCCTGTCCCTGTCTTTCTCTCTCTATCTCTCTCTCACACATACTCTCTGTCACTTTCTCACTTTCTCACTTTTTCTGCCTCTCTCTCCTTTTCTCTGTCGTTCTCTCTCTCAGTGGTCTCATGAGGAGACAGCCTACAAAGCTAAAATGTTCTCTCTCACTCACTTTGTCTTTCTCTCTCTCACTCTTTGTTTTTCTATCTCTAACACTCTGTCACTATCTCTCTTTCTTTCTGACTCTCTGCCTCTCTCTTTTACTCTCTCATTCACTTTCTCTCTCACATGCACTGTCACTCTTTCTCTCTCTTCCTCTTTCTCTCTCTCTCTTCCTCTCTCTCTCTTCCTCTTTCCCCTCTCTCTCTCTCTCTCTCTCTCAATGATCTCATGGGTGAGAGCCTGTAAAGCTGTTCCTCTCGTTCATGTTTGGGTGATTGAGTAAACATATGTTCACTGAGAAAAATATTGTGTGAACAGATTTAATATTTGAGTTTCATTTTTGTTTTTAATAGCATGAGGCATTTTGGAATTGCACATCAGTTACTGGCTGGAAATTTATCAGACCTTTAAAAAGGAGTGTGAAAAGAATGTTTAACAGACCTGATCAGACAAAGCAGAGAGAGGAGGTGTGGGTCAGACAGAGGTGTGGAGTGCAGAGGAAGACTGATGTGGTTTCTCAGGTTTGGTCGATCTGTTCCTCAGCAGGGGTGAAAGACAGATGAACAGTCCACATTTCTCTCTCTCTCTCTCTCTCTCTCTCTCTCTCTCTCTCCCTCTCTCTCTCTCTCTCTCTCGTTCTCTTTCTATTTCTCTCAATGTCTCTTACACTCATCCCTCTCCTACCAGCAGGACATCCTGTCACAGACCTGTGGGATATTAAAGACCTTTCTGTCCAAATCCATTTTACCACTCTGGATAGCCGCATTTCTCTTCCTTCTTCCATCCTTCTCTCTCTCTCTCTCTCTATCTCTGTCTCATGCACACACTCTCTCCCATCTTTTTTCTCAGCCTGACTGATTTAAAGCATTAAACTGTATAATAGTTCAAGCAGAATTCTTCTTTGTCTTTATTTCTACTGTTTGTCTTTCAAAAATGACTGTCACTGTCAAATATCCTAGTGTTTGAGTAATCTACTGATGATTAAATCAAGAAATCAAGAAAGAAAAGGCCAAAGATGTTTTGGACACTCTATCACTATATGTTTGTATTGCTTTGTTTGGTTTGCTCTCTGCTCTTTTTTCTGTGAGTTCTGAGGCATATTTGCATTTCTTGGGTTCTTTGTGCTTGGTTTTTCTATTTGTGTGTGTGTGTATATATATATATATATATATATATATGTGTGTGTGTGTGTGTGTGTGTGTGTGTATGTGTTACAGTTAGGCAGAACCACTGACGGCATGGAGAGATTGAGTTTGACTGAAAGTCTAAGAGATTAGATAGTCCTGGTCCCATATTTATCAAACTACTTGCAGTAAGAATACTGAACTTTGATCAGTCTATACATTTTAAATGAGTGATAAGACCTGATCTTAGTGTTCTTATTCTGAGATACTTCATAAATAACGGCCCTGCTCAGATCTAAGTTTTATTTCTAGAGCTCAGAGGACACTGAGGGCCCTACACTGATCTGATCCTGCTTATTTTTTCCAGTGCTAAACTTAGATCACAGCTGAGACATTTATAATCTCCTTTGAACATCACAGAACAAAAAGAAAACTGTATGATTTCTGTCGTTCAAAGCAAACCTTTAACATGCGCACGATACCACACAGTCACACATATGACACCACAGAGACTCACACTCACACGCCGGTCTTCAAGGACCTGATGATTGGCAGATGACACTCTTTAGATGGTTGTCATGGAGACAGCAGAAACACCATCAGGTGGTCTCCCCGAGCTTTTTTGTAAAACATTCTTGCCTTTACTCATTCTCTCTCTCTCTCTCTCTCTCTCTCTCTCTCTCTCTCTCTCTCTCTCTCTCTCTCTCTCTCTCTCTCTCTCTCTCTCTATGCCCCCTCCCTCAACTCCCTCCTACTCCTTCTCTCTATTCTCTGTCTCTCTGTTGGTTGCAGTCTCATCCTCTCGTCGTGAACACATTTTTATCCTCACAGTTATATTTGAATCCAGCTTTATTTAGACTCTTTTCATTTCAGGCGTGTGCCTGACGCAGGGATCTGTTTCCATTATGGAAAAGAGGTCATTAAAGATGGGAGACTATGCAGTGGCTGCAGTGCCGTAGGATTCTCCCTATCCAAAGCTCCTCTTTAGAAAGGCCCTTTTAAATGTCATCCTAGTGACATTTGCACAACTCCGTATGGCTTGCCCAGAGGTGAGAAGGAGAAGTTCCCTTACACAGTTCACCTTTTCCACCTGCTGTTGTCTTTTAGGACCATCTGTTTTATTTACAGTTCTTCTGTTGTATTCTGTGGGTTTTGTGGTCATCCTGAAGATGTCTGTAGTTACTTCAGGCCATCTAGAGAAAACCTGTTTAACATTCTAAGAGTCAAATATAAAAGCGGGACAAAGAAATAGTCTGTGTTTGTGTACTTCCAAACTGGAATTCAACCCTATAGATTCATCAGGCATGCACACTTACCGGCTTTAAAATCAGCTTGGATCATGCGAATGATTCTAGTTTTCATTACATATAGTTAACCTGCTGAATCACAATAATACACAGCTTCACTAATTTAAGAAATTATTATTATTATTAGTAGTAGTAGCTCCACAGAATTAGATTTTTAGGTGAAAATAAAATGATCCTCCTTTGCAGTAAAATAAAGCTGTTGATCATTCAAACACAGTAATAAATGGTCTTAAATGCAGGAGTTAATGTGGCCTATATCTGCTAATTCACCAACCTTTAACCCTGAAGATTGGCATGCAGATTGCTGGTCACCATCACAACACAGACAACAATCTCACCTAGCTAGTAGCTAATGAAATGGCAAAGAGAGAGATTCAAGACAAACAATGATAATTTGCATTCATAATCACTCCAGCTGCTTTCCTGATATGTTTAATCACTGAGAAACTTTCAAACACTAAGAAGTTTTTTTAATTTTCCTGTTCCACCTTAAATAGTGCAGCAGCTTCATTCTGGTGCCTCAGGCACCATTTAAGGTGGAATGGGAAAATTAGAGCAAGAAGCTGGACTGGGCGGGGCCAATCGTGACAAGTAAAACCCCATTCCCGACCCCATAGATCTTTAAAAAATGCTTGATTTTACTCTCAGAAGAATTATATTCTTAGATAATGGTCAAAAAGTTAATGGTTAAAAGGTTAAAAAAGCATCACTCTGTACAATAACTCATCCAAAACATGCTGCCATCCAAAAATATCTAGCCAACTGTGATTCTGTGCTCATAAATACACCAAAGATGAGCAGCTATAAAGTAGTGAGTGGTAGATGAGTAGCTTTAATTGTTTGTTGCTTAAAGTGCCATTATTTCAAAATGTGTATTGAGGGTTAACCATTGTGATATTGCAGTTGGATTACAGTATACAATCATGACACACGTATTGTGATAAGTATTGTATCATGGGCCAGTTGGCTCTAGTAACAAGAACCTCTGGGGACCGAAATGACAACCCAGCTCAAGCTCCAGCCCTATAATATCAATGACAGACTTTTTTCTGCCTCACTTTGTTGTAGAATGAAACTGATACATTCATTTCCGTTTCAGAGGTAATGTTCTCCGCTACAAAACCCTGATACATGCTCCCTGCATCTGCACTTCCTCTATCAGTCCTGTAACAGAGGGCTAAAAAGGGCCCGGAGTTTGTCGTTCGCAGTTCACTCATCATAGGCGATTACTCTGCTTGTGTTTGTGCCTGTGTGCAGTAATAATGTTGCTGCTAACGGTGATTCATGCTGCAGGAGAATGCAATATCCTCTCCATTAGATTAGATTAGATTGATTCTGCTCCAAAGGCCTCTGACGGATCCACTGTCTGTTTCCATTCACCAGTGTCATCCTGCTGGCAAACTAGTCCACCATGCCAATCTACATGAAAGCTTGTGGTGCTCAGTTATTAAAGGAGCAAATGCACCCAGTTCTGCTTAAACCATCCATATAGCTGCCTCCAATAAACTATGAGCTTTACTAATGTAATCCTCGAGGGATTTTTTTTACCTAAATCTGGTCGAAGTGAATGAAAACAGCTTGTCAAGTGTATAGAATAGTAATTCAACACTTTAAGGTGGATTCAAAAAGTTGGTTATTTCTATCATTTTATCTACTCTTTGCATTAATAATGTGATCTAACATAGCTCAAAATTCAGATATTTTCTTTTCTATATCTTTTTGAAAACATGAATAAGAATGTAGTTGATACTTCAGTCATGCTTTAAATTTACTTTGATTAAACCCGTAAATATTGAGCTATTACCAATCTCAATTCAGTTGTCAGTGAGTTCATGGTACAGTGCATTTGTCACATCCCAAGCTCCATCTTGTCCCACTCTCCAGCTGAGCTTTGCCTGCCTACTGATCACCAGCTCCTCCCATTCTCTAGCTCACTCCCTTTTTACACTTGGAGCTAATTTCACTCTCCCCTTTCAGAACTGTGGCCAAGCTTCCACACAACCTGGGGTCTCTTGCTATCCAGCTGGGTTTCTGTGCCAACTGGAGCTTTTGGCCTTGTTCAGTCACTGCAGTAACCTTATCCCGGGACCACTTAGATTCCACATTCATTGATGCTGCCCCTGTGGCATTCATAATCTGGCAAAGTCTTCTGTCAGGTATGAGATAGACTAGATGCAAATGCAAAAATGCAGAAATGACAACAGACAAAATTCAATACATAACATTAAAGCCAGCAAACAGTATCAGAATGAGAGGCAGAGAGGTTAAAATAACTGGGTGTCCAGGGTGAAAAAACAGGTAAGACAGAAAACAGACAGAACAAACGGATCTATACAACTCAGAAACTCAGCTGGGTAGCGAAAGACTTGACACAACCTACGGAAGCTTGGTGAGGGTTTGAAAGGTGAGAGTGAAATGAGCTTTAGGTGTGAAAGAGAGTGAGGATGGAAGGAACCAGTGATCAGTAGGCCGACTGGGAAGATGTGGAGTCTCGGATGTGATAACATCCAATAAGAAAGAAACCTTCATACATCTTTTGTGCAGCGATAGAAAACACCCTAAAACTGATAAAATGATGCTACTGTTGCCAACAGGAATGTACATGTGGCATGACTCCTCGAGTGGCTGGTTAAAATTAGTGGGTTTATATTCCCTTGGGCCCTGTACAAGGACTTGTTGGGCTCCTGTGATTTAAAAAGATGGATTTTTTAGCCATGTCCCAAACCAATGCATATTTCTGGGGGTGGGTATCGGCTATATTAACCCCTTGAACCCGAAGCCCACGTTGCAGGCAAAAATGTAGGTGACTTCATAACTTCAGAACGGTTTAAGCTACAGACATGATACACAACTTGAGTCACCCAAAACCCACTCACTGCTCTCTGCTTTTAGCCTTCATATTATACATACAAACAAAGGGTTAAAAATAGCGGCATGATTCACAAATCAGAACAGTCAGCGGAACCTGCCATCACTAGCCAGAGTGAGAGAAACCAGCTCCAACATCCCACAACCCAGAAATACAGCACAAACACACACTACTTTACCTTCATATTGCAACAAAGGGGTTAAACCTGTTACAATCATTTGTTCATTTTTTTATGTGTGTGCTGTACTTACACCACTAGTGGTGACATAAATGGGCTTTATGCAAAATCTGCAGCAGTGGGGCATGTTTTCAGATGTCAACAAAGAGATCTAAATGCCTGCAATATGGAGCTATTTTACCGTGTAATATGAAAATGTGTAATATCTGCAGTGCCAATGTTTCAGCTATGCTTGAGTTAGCCACGTTGCATCTAAACATTGGCACAGAAAACGTGAGTGTGCTGCAATTACGGTATGAGTCTACTTTCTGTCATTTGCTGCAAGCAGTGTGCCACCAAAAGCAAAACCAAAAGCAGAGTTTTTCACTCACAATTCATGACTGGTCGAAGATGAAACTATTACAGAAATGTTCCAGCTTACCAGCTGTGCCACAGAGCTTCTGGTTTTAAAAAACTGAGAGAAAGGACCAGGCTATGCCGCGCATGTCAGAGCAATAAGAAATCACAATGTATTCTAGACAGTAGAAAAGGGTCATGTTTCCAAATCCACAACAATGACACAAGATGTAAGTCCAGAGTGTATACCACTTTAAAATGAATTACTTTTGCTGCAAAATATTAAAGCAATTAGCAGCCAAAAGATCAGGACATTCAAATTAGACCAAAAGCAAATGTTAAACACACTAGAAATGTTCATTCCAAAAAAGAGCAAAAACCAAATAGGCCAAGAATGTCCATCCATCCATCCATCCATCCATCATCTTCCGCTTCTCCGGGGTTCGGGTCGCGGGGGCAGCATCCTGAGCAATGAAGCCCAGACCTCCCTTTCCCCAGCCACTTCCACTAGCTCCCTGGGAGGGATTCCGAGGCGCTCCCAGGCCAGCTGGGCGATATAGTCACGCCAGCGTGTCCTGGGTCTTCCCCGGGGTCTCCTCCCCGGTGGACTTGCCTGTGACACCTCCCAAGGGAGGCGTCCAGGAGGCATCCTAACAAGATGCCCGAACCACCTCAACTGGCTCCTCTCGACGTGAAGAAGCAGCGGCTCTACTCCGAGTCCCTCCCGGATGACCGAACTTCTCACCCTATCTCTAAGGGAGAGTCCAGCCACCCTGCGGAGGAAACTCATTTCAGCCGCTTGTATTCGCGATCTCGTTCTTTCGGTCATTACCCAAAGCTCATGACCATAGGTGAGGGTGGGAACATAGATCGACCAGTAAATCGAGAGCCTTGCCTTATGGCTCACCTCTTTCTTTACCACAACAGACTGGTAAAGAGCCCGCATCACTGCTGACCCAGCACCAATCCGCCTGTCAATCTCCTGCTCCCTTGTACCATCACTCGTGAACAAGACCCCAAGATACTTAAACTCCTCCACTTGAGGCAAGAGCTCATCCCCGACCCAGAGAGGGCTCTCCACCCTTTCCCGCGTGAGAACCATGGCCTCGGATTTGGAGGTACTGATCCTCATCCCGGCCGCTTCACACTCGGCTGCAAACCGATCCAGTGAAAGCTGAAGTTCACGGCCTGATGTCCCCAATAGGACCACATCATCTGCAAACAGCAGCGATGTGACCCTGAGGTCACCAAACCGGACACCCTCCATCCCCTGACTGCGCCTAGAAATTCTATCCATAAAAATTATGAATAGAATCGGTGACAAAGGGCAGCCCTGACGGAGTCCAACTCTCACTGGGAAAAAGTCTGACTTACTGCCGGCCATGCGAACCAAGCTCCTGCTTTGTTTGTACAGGGCCTGAATGGCTCGTAGCAAAGAGCCATGTACCCCATACTCCCGAAGCACCTCCCACAGAATACCCCGGGGAACACAGTCGAATGCCTTCTCCAAATCCACAAAGCACATGTGGACTGGTTGGGCAAACTCCCATGAACCCTCGAGAATCCTGGAGAGGGTAAAGAGTTGGTCCAGTGTTCCACGACCAGGGCGGAACCCGCACTGCTCCTCCTGAATCCGAGGTTCGACTATAAGCCGGACTCTCTTCTCCAGTACCCTTGCATAGACCTTACCAGGGAGGCTGAGGAGTGTGATTCCCCTGTAGTTGGAACACACCCTCCGGTCCCCCTTTTTAAAAAGAGGCACCACCACCCCAGTCTGCCAATCAAGTGGCACCACCCCCGATGTCCATGCAATGTTGAAAAGGCGTGTCAGCCAAGACAGCCCCACAACATCCAGAGCCTTGAGGAACTCGGGACGGATCTCATCCACCCCTGCAGCCCTGCCGCCAAGGAGCTTTTTAACTACCTTAGCGACTTCGGCCTCAGTAATGGACAAGCCTATTCCCGTGTCCCCAGACTCTGCCTCCTCACTGGAGAACATGTTGGTGGGATTGAGAAGGTCCTCAAAGTATTCCTTCCACCGCCCAATGACGTCTTCAGTCGAAGTCAGCAGCACACCATCTCCACTATATACAGTGCTAGTGGCACACTGCTTTCCCCTTCTGAGTCCCCTGATGGTTTGCCAGAATCTTTTCGGAGCCGACTTAAAGTCACTTTCCAAGGCCTCACCGAACTCTTCCCACACCCGGGTTTTTGCCTTGGCAACGACTGAAGCCGCAGATCGCTTGGCCTGTCGATACCTGCCAGCTGCCTCTGGTGTCCCACAGGCCAACCATGTCCGGTAGGACTCCTTCTTCAGCTTGACGGCATCTCTCACCTGGGGTGTCCACCACCGGGTTTGAGGATTACCGCCCCGACAGGCACCAACTACCTTGCGACCACAGCTACAGTCAGCCGCTTCAACAATGGAGGAGCGGAACATGGCCCATTCTGAGTCAATGTCCCCCACCTCCCCCGATATCTGGTCAAAGTTCTGACGGAGGTGTGAGTTGAAGATCAATCTGACAGGTTCTTCTGCCAGACGTTCCCAGCAAACCCTCACTATACGTTTGGGCTTGCCTGGTCTGACTGGCATCTTCCCCCACCACCTGATCCAACTCACCACCAGGTGGTGATCAGTTGACAGCTCAGCTCCTCTCTTTACCCGAGTGTCCAGTACACATGGCCGCAAGTCCGCTGACACGACTACAAAGTCAATCATTGAACTGCGGCCTAGGGTGTCCTGGTGCCATGTGCACTTATGGACATCCTTGTGTTCAAACATGGTGTTCGTTATGGACAAACTGTGGTTTGCACAGAAGTCCAAAAACTGAACACCACTCGGGTTCAGATCAGAGAGGCCATTCCTCCCAATCACACCCCTCCAGGTCTCACTGTCGTTGCCCACGTGAGCGTTGAAGTCCCCCAGTAGGACAATCGAGTCTCCAGGAGGAGCACTTTCAAGCACCCCTTCCAAGGACTCTATGAAGGCTGGGTATTCTGAACTGCTGTTCGGTGCATAAGCACAGACAACAGTCAGGACCCGTTCCCCAACCCGAAGGCGTAGGGAAGCTACCCTCTCGTCCACCGGGGAAAACCCCAACATACAGGCGCCGAGTCGAGGGGCTATGAGAAAGCCCACACCTGCCCGCCGCCTCTCACCATGGGCAACTCCAGAAAAGAAAAAAGTCCAGCCCCTCTCAAGGAGATTGGACCCAGAGCCCAAGCTGTGTGTTGAGGTGAGCCCGACTATATCTAGCCGGTATCTCTCGACCTCGCGCACCAACTCAGGCTCCTTCCCCGCCAGTGAGGTAACGTTCCAAGTTCCAAAAGCCAGTTTCAGCAACCGAGGATCAGAACGCCAAGGCCCACGCCTTCGGACACTGCCCGATCCACAATGCACCGCACCCCTACTACTGCCCCTCCCATCGGTGGTGGGAGGGGCCAAGAATGTCATTTGATTTAAAATTGATTTTAAAGTAGCATTCTTAAACAGACTAGTATACTGTCACTGTCCAAAAAGTGGCAACTTTACAGGAGAGGGCAAAAGAGTTTTAAATGTATTTTTAATATACAAGTCAATATAATGAGATTTATTTTTCCCCCAAGTATTTTCAGACCATTTTTATTGGGCTCAAATGACTCAAATGGAGATACTATTTTTTGGACAGCAATGATATTTAAATGATTGGTCTGTATTATTTATGTTAACACATTGATCGAATCTAATCTGTATTGGCCAATACTCAACATTAAGCTACTCAAATCAGGGCAAAAATGTGGAGAACTTTTTTCATTTTGCAGATATTCTGCTCAATACAAACAGTAAACAGACTTATTTTACACATCACTGACAAATGAGGTCCACGGAACATAAACCACTGTGCAGTGTATCAGCATAGTGATTTCATTACAGTAACAGATGAATATGCCTTTAGAAAGCGAGGAGAACGTGAGGGGAAAGGGAGGAGGCATAATGGGGAGATGAGATGAGATGAGAGTGGCATTTTCATCTGCTGGAAGCGCTGTGTGTTGTGAAAGCTGCATATTAATTTTCACTAGATGTGGATTTGGTTTATATAGCCACAGCACTCTGAACTCTGTCTGCCTGTCTAAGTGAGAGAGAGGAAAAGAGAGAGCGAGAGAGGTCTGCGGCTATACTCTGATGAGATGTGAACAGACCGTTCATGGCTGTTAGTTTTAGTGGATGTTCACTTGGGCAGTAATCTCTGCAACAAACCGAAGCTTGTCTCAGTAATCTGTGCTCCCTAAGCATTCCATTTAACCTTTAGCTTCAGTGCTCAATACCATGCTTGTCCTAAATAAGCAGGACATCTATGATGAGGCAGTACTTTCCTCTGATCTGAGTGATTTGAGGAGCTGGACATCAGCAGTATAGACTCAAACAACTCCAACCGAACTGAGCATCTACTAAATTCCACTTTCTGCATACTGCTGCTTTCCAGTCGCGACATAATCAGGATCCTTTTTCTTTTATTGTCTTCTTTTTTTCCCCCTCTCGTCCTATCTGCTTTAGACGGCTGTTGGGATTTGGAGGCCTGTCACGTGAGCTGGTTTATTTATACAGATGCTGCTTCAGGCTTCTGCTTTCTCTCCGCACTGTGGAACAGTAAAGAGCATGGTAATGAAGGAGAGTGGGCTAAAAATAACACTCCACTACTGTAACCCCCCCCCCCCCCCCCCCCCCCTCTTATTCTCTTTCTCTTTTCCCACTGCAAACAAGGGATGAAGGAGAAGTTCCCTGCCTGAATCTGTTACCTAACCCCCCGCCCCCACCCCACCCCCCCGCTCCCCGCATCCTCCCATAAGTGCATCAGTACATGGAAACCTTCCTCACAGCCGGTGTTCTGACTCTGTCCTGTGGAATACACGGCAGGGAGCGGGGTCTGTGTACAAAGCGAAAGCTCTCAGGATGTGGCAAATTTGCAACACGATCATGGCACAGCAAATGAAATGCGCCCTGATGAAGTGAATGATAAATATAACAATTAGCCTAGCCCAAGGGAAGCCAGTGCCTCATGCCGTGGATCCACTTATGTGCGCTAGCAGGGGTGGGGTGGTCATTTGGAAACTGAGTGTGAGGGGAAATGGCAAAGGCTGGAAATGTTATTATTACCGTGTTCTGTGTGAAAAATCAAAGCTGCACAGTGAACAATTAGAGGAAAATGGCTTCTTTCTAGTCACTTTCCCCTAAAGGCCAGCTGTGTACTGAGCTGTTGAGATCAGTGACTGGTGCACCTTCACTCCAGCTTCAGCCACTAAACTCTGTAGCTTCTTCAAAGTGATTGTTGGCTTCTCTGCGTTTTGAGAAGCAGCCTTGACTAGGCAGTGATTTCTTTAGAACGCACTTTCACAATTTTTCTTCAGTTTTACAATCTGACCAATGGTACTTGTATTAAGGGGGTCTTTTTTGCCCAGATATATGAATGTCTTTAATGATTCAGAGGTAGACCCCAATTCTAAGCCAACTGTTTCCTTGTGAAAGCACCGTCTTTCATCTGTGCAAATGTCGAGCTTCCACGGCACCAGGGTTAAATATTTGCAGAAGCAGCATTTTTATATTTAAATTAAATAAATAAAATGTATCATTTGTAATCCAGACTAATCTGAAGACTTTTAAAGGGGGTTGAATCGGTTTGCAATGCACTGTAATCAAAATGATAGCTCCTGCAATTTGAAAATTGCACTCTGTCACGTTGCGATTTCAGTACGAAAACGATTAATCGGTCAGCCTTACATTGCACCCAGGCCTTTCCCTGCACATTCAGCACCCAGAGTCAGCACAGCACGGATCTGGCTGCTAGCGAAGTATGGATCTGGTGCATTAGCTCACTTTTCATTCTTCTGTAGTGATTTTAATAATGAAGGTAACTTTATCCTTCCATAGAATTGATTGTCATGAGAGGTGCTAGGGCACTATCTCTGCCAATGTCCTTCTTTTTCAGGACACAAGAGTTTTGGTAGGCAGCCAGGTCTGGCCTGAGCAACAGGAGGCTTTCAGAAAGAGAGACATCATTATACACAGAGACACGACCGCAGTAAGCTGTGCCTGAGAGGGGTTTAAATACTTTATTAATGTAATGGGCAGCTTATGTTTTTACTAATCTGGTGGCCAGTGTCCACAGCTAGCAGTTTACCCCGCACGGCATTGTAAGGGTGATTTGTACTTTTGGCATTGGTTCAGTATGTGAATTTAACAGTGGATTTAAAAGTGCTATGAGGTGAAGTCCTTATGTAAGTCCAGAGGGGCCAGAGTGAAATGTTTGTATTCGGCGAAAGCTTACGGGAGAACTAAGCTCTTTTCTGCTGTAATGCTTTAAGCCTTCACTAAATACATCGTGGTTTATCAATATCATGTTAGTAAATTTGTTTATATGTTGGGACCTTAAACTGCAAAATAAATGTTAAACATGCAATGGATCTGTGCATGTATTAGAGAGACACTTTTCTTTTCCAATGCCAGTACTGAAACCTCTAGACTTGACGATACAGATACAGATCCCTTATTTTTTCTTCTAAAACTACTCAGGTTTATTTTTTTAATTACCTATTTTTAATGAAGGCACCTGATGAGCATTGAAAAGTAGGTTCCAACTTGACATGATGCAATTGCTGTTTCAGGCTAGATTTATTACTTTTCCATCTTATGATCTGATCCAGCATCTTCTGCTGATACAGGCCCAATACTGATAGTCCATCTCTACAAGGACTGCATGATAAATTACATTTTCACTGTGATAGACATTGTTAAGGGCTGCAATGACAGAACAAAACAAATTGCCTCACATGCACAGTGCCAAAGCAACACAATTAGATTGGCTGTAATGTAGCATTAAAAGCCCAAAAAGTGTTTACCAGGGCTGGGCTTGAAGTGTATATATTTCAAAAACTAATCCTGTTTGTGGCCTGGCTGAAGACACAAAAAGGAAAAGCTGTTCAGGGAATTCTGACTATTTCCTCATAAAACTCACTCATGTTTTGCAGGCTACAAATTCTCCACAAGTGGGCACCCTTAGAATTCGAAAAGGTTTTGATGCTTCATGAGAGCAGTGCTTTGCATCCGTGACACTAGGCTGCAGCCGTGGTAGTTGAGGTCCTCAGTAGGACTGTGCTTAGTAGCCTATTGGTCACACAAATGGAACAGTCCTAACAAGGCTGCATGATAACATCACCATAGTGGCGCAAAACTTATGAGGGAGCTTGTGAGAGTGCATTACATTGTGTTTGTTGCTTTGTCATTTCTTCACAGAAATGGAGGAGATGTTCTTAGTAAAATAAGCTACACAAATACAAATTATTCTGAATAAAATATGATATATGTCCATTATGTCCAGCATTTTATCTCCGTATCGTTTAGCCCTAATCTTGAATATGTATGTATTTACTCGTCTGTCTCTATCTCACTGGATAGGTCATCTAACGGAAGAGGGCTCAGTGCTGATTTCAGGTCACTTTTGCTTTTCATCATTGCCTTTCACACTCATGTGGTCAGCACAGTGCTGATATCAGATTGGCCCTTTTGCCTGGAGACGTTTGATATATGAGACCTACTCTGTATGCTGTGTTAAGAGTCTTTCGTTTGACAGAATTTTAGGAAAAACTTTGTATTTAACCTTGAACCAATGCCAAAACTGCATAGTACCCAGTTGAAATAACCTCCGCTAAATGCAGTTATCCTGTCCTCGCTGCCCTCAAATATGATACACCTGCCACCTGTGTATATCACACTCGCCTATTACTCACATCTGTATTCAGTGAGAGTTTAAGACCTCATAATCAGCTGAAGTAGAGAGGCATGTTGCCTTAGCTCTGGGCTGTTAAAGTGCAGTCCTGGAGGGACTCAGCACTGCATATACCAGTGATTTTTTTCTGCTAAAACAAACCGATGTGCTTGACAGTCCTGCATTAGCTAACAGCCCCTTAATTTATCCTTAGCTAAAGACATTATATGGTGTGTCATATATGTCCTTAGACACGACTCTGAGTTTCTTCCTTAATGCTTTCTGTGCTCTAACACTCTCTTCACTCTTTTACAAAGGCCAGTGTGATATGAACAGTAATTGTATTTGACTCCCATGCCTTACATAAAAGCCCACCGTTTCTTCTGAGGTAAAGACATCGTGTATAACATGAGACAATAAAAACAAAAGATTAACATGGGAATTGTGGGCTGATGCTGGTGTCCAGCATTTTTCATGTGTATATCTGCTGATGCTGATACACAAATACTTATTAAATGTGGAAATTGGGCCTAGATTTGCATTAAAGAATGTATTGCAATGTATTATTAATTTGCATATGTTTACAAATACATCATCAAATATTATCTTGAAATATCATGTCAAATCTAAATATCTTTCTGATGCTGGTTTTTACATATTGTACGTCCTTGATAAAAGCCTTTAGTTTAGATGTTATTTTCTGCTCAGTTTTCAGAAGACTTGCATTAGAAAAAAGGAAAAAAATGTTTGGTAAAATGATACTAGGCCTAATAAACAACACTTTATTCTACATTATATTGCTGTTGTAACAAAACCTTTTTACATTTTGAGATAGTAACTTCACAGTAATCTACTGTAAATATAACAGGAATTTATTCAAATTAACTTTGTACCATTTCTACTGGACAATTTGTCACAAACTGTGAAGAACAGATGGTGTTTGGCTATTAGTTATTTATGAGGTTATAGGGTTTTAAAGTCAATCATATGGTCAGTCTTATCAGCAAGGCACGAAAAACCCCTCGACCCCAGATCAGCTCTGAGGTATTTGGTACCAGCTGTCTTTTTTCTGCTGATGACATTGTATCAAAGCTTTTCAATGAGGCAGAGGGAAAGAGATTCACTCTCTCCTTGGCTTCCTGGCACTAATAACAAAGCAGGATAATGAGATCACCTCAAGTCATCTTTAATCAGATAAGATGGTTATCTCGGTTCTTCAAACTAATTGAATCTATTTCTCTCTCTTTCTCTCTTCATGTCTGATGATGCCCTGTGCCTCTGGCTGCTGTAGGTAAGTGGTCTTCATGTTTGATTCACACATCCCTGTGCCTTAAGTCTGCCTGTGTACAGTATGTGTACATTTAATATACATTTTGAACATAATCTGATTTGTTCCATGAGCATTATACCTTATGGAGGATGTAAGTATATGAGTAAATAGCTCTCAGTTCTTTTTTGAAGTGGAACAGCAATGAGCATGATATGATATATGATATGATATGTGATATGATATGATATGGTGATATGATATGATATATTGCAGGAAAATTGAATGTTTCACTTTTGCTTTGCTTGCTTATGTTTTCGTTTTCATTTACACCACTCTGTTTACTTCATTAACATAAGTGTCAGAGCCGTTGGCTATGAAGCCTTCAGCTGCGCGTGAATGTGTGTGTGTGTGTGTGTGTGTGTGTGTGTGTGTGTGTGTGTGTGTGTGTGTGTGTGTGTGTGTGTGTGTGTGTTTGGATGAGGTGGTAAGACCAGAGAATAGTGTTTAGAACATGCTGTTTTTATGCAGAATTATGCTTTCATTTATTTTTATTCTACCTACAAAGTGCACATATATGACAAGTAGACCTGGTAAAAAGCAAAGTGAGAGCAGATGCAGGATAGATGTATCCAGGGCTCAGTATGTAAATGATGAGGTCCCAGATAACTGAGTAGCATTGGATCTGTCAGCGCGATGGGATGGGGGAGATCCTGAAAAAAATGGGGTCATTAAAAAGGTGCATCAGATGCGACTCGGCATGAGGTTTCAACATAATGTTGGATCTCACTAATGAGTGTGTTAATGAAGTTCTTAAGCATCAAATGTTTTCTCATTTGTGGTTTTCCTAGTTTCTACTGCATAGACATCTAATAAATTCATGTCACAAGCCAGTGGTTTAGCTCAGCGTTACTAAGTTCTTTTGATGAACTGTCAGCGCAGCAGTAGTGTTGCAGTTGTGAGTGATGAACAGCCTCAGTGGCATTTTTAGTTTCTTTTCTATCATCGTGCATGCTCAAACAGGATTAGAAAGTGAAAGTGTGACATGAGGCATGAGCTGACAGTGCGTGCTAATGTTAAATGTACTTTTTCACATGTTGATTGTGTTTTTTTTAATACATTGATACATCACATAGATGTATTTTATTTGTCTGAATCCAGTCTGGGAGGTAAAGTACAGCATTTGCGTTACTCAAAAAGTACTTTGTCACAAATGACTAATTATGTCTCTCAAACTGTATTGGGAATGCTATGCATATTACTGTCTGAATAAAAGAATGTCAAAAAAGCAATAAGCCATGAGAGGCTATGGGTTACTGGGCTTTTACCCCAGGTAGGGTGTTCTCCATTCTATGTCATAGGATTGTAGTAACATGCAGCCATAAGTGATAACAAATGCTGTGTAAGTACGTTTTGGTCACCAAATTACCACCAAGAATCTTACTTGCCACCAATCCAGCGGCGACCCTATTCTCGCACTGGGGCTGAATCTCAAACAGCTCCCTGCTCACTACATATTGCACTACATAGGAAGTTAAATACTGACTCCTGCACCCCAACAGTGCGAAATAGGCCTATAGCTAAGAAACAATCATTTGGGACTCAGCCACATCCACATTCATTAAATGATGCACTATTTGGCTGTAGGGGCTAGAAGTTCTTTAATGAAACAACTTTGATGGCTAGCATATTATTTAGGGAATACGGAGCTGTTTAGGATTCAGGTGGGGTTTTATGCTATTTCTGAAATATGAGCATTTGAAATGTATAAACCATTCAAGTGGCTTTTTTCTAGACTTCTATATTGCCATTTTACAGTCAATACAGGAAGTACTTTAATTCAAGCCTGTGATATTAATGATGGAGTTGTTTAGGCTATTAGCTGTCTTTTAACCTGTTAGCTAGCTGACCAGCCTAGTTCTAGGTAAGAACATCATTCGCCAGCTGCTCCGTTTAAACAAAGAATGGGTTCTTACTTCACCAATATACTTAGTGGTCCATGCGAGCAGTGTGAGAGTAAAAAATGATTCCATTAACAGTACAAAGGTTTTATTTTTGTGGTGTAGCACAGTAATAAACAATTTAGTTGGTCATAGGTGTGGGTAAATTGTGGATTCTACAATGGCTTTTGAATGTAAATCTCCTACAATTCAAAGCAGAAGTAAAACACAGTGCTTTATTTAGAAAGAAATCTCCAGTCATGTAAAAGGCAAGTCACTATCCCTGCCTATGAGCAGCACATGGTTATACTAAATCAATTAGGAACTGATTAAAAAACAGCTGCCTCAGAATGGAATCATTAAAAATAAAATGTACTGTTTACAGAGCTGTTTTTGAAAGAAAACAGGGTCTGTTTAGGTGAAGAAGGTGCTCCTATTTCTGCAGAATGGTGTAACGTGGAGCGATGAGGCGGAGGTAAGCGACTTTTATTAAGGGCAAATCCAGGGTCGTGGTCAAAATGGTCCAGGGTCAAAGAGCCAATACGGACAGATCGGGGTTCAGACATGACAAACTATAAACAGATTCAAACAGGACAAGGACATACAACAAAGACAGATACATTCATACAAAGACTAAGGACAAACACAGGGCTTAAATAACAAAGGGCAACGAGGGTCAGGTGAACACAATCAGGGGCGGAGTAACCAAACAGGGGGCAGGACTAAAACCAAAACAAACGCACATTGACAAAACCAAAGCAGGAACACATGGACAGGACTGGGAGGGGCCAATCGTGACAAATGGGGATCTTTATCCATCAGTTTCATATTAGCAAGATGCTTCAAAAGATCGCTTGTCAAAGCTTTCTGCCCTCTCACTATCCTGCTCATATTCACAATTAAAACCATACAGTCACAGGTAGCAAATGTGCCTGTAAGTTACAGATAAGGACCAGCATGGATGTGGAAGACGTATGTTTTAAATGCATCACACATACTTAAACTTGTTCTCTAATGTGACCACAAGATTTTAAACTGTAATGTGTTACTTCACTACAGGAAGACGTAATCACATTACTGTGTACCAGATTGCCCTCAACTCTGTAAAGTATCCGAGTAACACTAGCTGTGTTGCAATTTACTCTGTCAATATGAGGACGCAGTTTTGTACTCCTCCCACACTGCTTTCTGTACAAGCCCTTTCAGTTTTCTTTCTCTCTTCTGTACACTTTTCTCCTCCGCTCCTGCATGAGTGTTTGTGAAACCTGTGGATGGATTGATCCAGCCCTCGCTCCCCACAGTGTACTAGTTCCTCTTGATGTACAAAAGCGAGAGAGTGAAACTGAATCAATACTTCCACCTTCAAGTCTCTCTCTCTCTCTCTCTCTCTCTCTCTCTCTCTCTCTCTCGCGCTCTCTCTCTCTCTCGCTCTCTCTCTCTCTCTCTCTCTCTCTCTCTCTCTCTCTGTCTCTTTTGTTTGTCTGGAGGAGTGGGAATAGGTTTTCACATAATGCACTGTTGCATAACGTAGGCAGTGGCCGTTTGTTTAGTTTTGTTATTTCTGTTGGAGCACAGCAGCGTGCATCACACAGACACATCACTGCATAATTGGGTTCAGTGCTGAAGCCACTGCAAGCTAAACTCCACAAGTTTTCCACACTTCACAAATACACACACATACATCCTCGCACACTCTGTCTCTCTCTCTCTCTCTCTCTCTCTCTCTCTCTCTCTCTCTCTCTCTGAATAATTCATCTTTAGATCTGTTTAAAACAGTGGTGCTCTCTAGTCTTTTTGTTCCTTTAATTATGATTACATAAGTATTCATAAGATCTCCCCTTCACAAAAGCAGAAGCCGAGTTCCTCTCACCCTGAGTTTTATGTCTGTGAGTTCACAAGGATGGGTTGAATGTTACCAACGATTTGCTAATTAATGCCCAGAGAACACAGTATGTGTATCAGTGATATAACGGTAAAATGTGTATATCGTTGCTGTCGGAAACAAAACCTTGAATCTCCATTTTTCAGTTTTTGACATAATTTGAAAATACCCTGAGTCCTATGTATTGTGCATAAATTCCATGAAAGAATTGACCAAAAGTAAAAAAAATAAAATTACTTTGAAAAAAGACTTGTAAGTCCATTGACTTAAAGGTAGAGTAAGTAGATTAAAAGTAGAGTAAGTTTTTACCTTCTCCTCTAAAGTTACAATTTTGGAGATATGAGGTTTTGATCCAACAACAGCGATATGTATGTATGCAATCTTTATTTATAAGAGTAATGTCATAGTGGCTTTATACATGGGAAAAAATGATGTTTTAATTGAAATTATTGACGTCATGCAGTTGCACAGTAAGTTACATGAACATATTTGCTGTCTTTTAGTTTTCTTACTTTGGCTGGAATTGTGTTGGTTTCAAATTTCCAAAGGGTGAACGTAGTTTCCAGTTTTCATCACAGACGTCCAGTGAGAGCAGCAGTGTCCAAACTTTTAATATAACATGTTGCTGCTTTTGTCAGCATCAGCACTTCATTCTTCAGACTCTGTATACTTCAGCGATAAACAAATTCACCATGACAGCAAGCTGGACATAATGTTTATCAAGATAACCATCAACCTACAGTTAAAGCTGTATGAGGGGGTTACATTTGTGGACAAGTGGTAAATTACAGCAGCTGAGCATCTGGGTTTCATTTTTGAACTGTAGATGAATCAAATGTCATTCCTAAAAAACAATGGGTTCTACTTTAAAATAAGACATTTATGAATCATTTAATAATAGCCTATTAATGATATTTTTAGATCATAAAATAATCATTTATAAGCAGTTATAACACATTTATAAAAGGGAAAAGTGAGCTGTTACATCTGATGAATATGAATATTTGATGAAGCTTACACGTTTAATGCTGATTGATGAAGAAGACAAAGTAAGATCAGTATATCAAAATCTGAGGTTTAACTACAAATGAATGAAGGTTCATTTTTAGGCAAACAATAGGTCACCTGATGCTCTTTTTATTTATGTGTTGTACATGCTTATTAATAGTTTTAAGGTTTTTATGGTCTAATAAATAACAATTAATGAAATCATATTAAACCATTCAAGAACTCTTTATAAGGGTAGTCTTATTTTTAAGTGGTGCCAAAAATTGTAATTCAGTAGTGCTGATCTACGAACAGGTTTCCAATGACCAGTATAATTTTATTCAAATCGCAAAATGGAAGCATAAGCAAGTGGACGACGCCCTGAAATTTGTATTCTGTTTGTATAAAGGCCTGGTCGCACTTGCATTTGCCAGTGAATGATCAAAAGCAAAGTAATTTACTTTTTATTGGAACTCACTTTGATGAGCAATTTTGCATCACAGACTTCCATAGCGGATAAATTTTATATACACTTTGGTGAGCTTGACATGCAAATTCCTCAAACAGTAGCTTTACTGCTGTGGCTGTGTTGACCTCTGAAGGGACGGCCCCTCATAGCACTGAACGTCCATAACAGAGGAAACACTACACTGTAAAAAAAAATAGCTCGTCAGATCAATGTAAAAAAAAATGACATCATGTAGTAACAAGTAATTGAACAAGTTTTAGTCAACTCAAAATACGCTGATTGAAAGAATGGTTCATTCGGGATAATATATTTAGGTTGAATGACAGTAGTTAATTTACACACTAGTTAGTTTCCACATGATGTAATTAATTTAGATTGATCTGACAAGCCATTTTCTACAGTGTAGCTTGTGTCTTGTGTGACCCGTTTACCATTTCACCCCACTGGCTATAAATAAACACATGGAAGAAAGAACAGCCTGCTAATTGTGGTAATAGCTCCTTGCTAACATAAGCTGCAAACAAGTCATCCCACTGATGCTTACCATACCAGTTATCTAAATCTTTTGCAAACAGATTAGTCTGTGCTGTAGCAAGTGTATATTTAACTGATGTGACTATACTGTGTCTTTATTGTTTATGGTAGACGAGTTAGCCAGCTTTGCTCGGTGCAGTGTTAACTCCATGGCTAACTGCAGCTGCACGCAAGTGATCAGTTCTCCACACTGTTTTGTTACAGAACAGTGAGCACTATACGCTCATGGGTATATAATTATCTGGTATAATTATGTTCACTTTTATGTTGTTACTGTTTATGATTAGCGAATTAACTAGCTTGCTAACTGCACCAACATGGAGGATTTTTTTTTCTTGCTGTTAATCCTCTGGCTCAGCTTCAGTCATGCCCGAGGGTGGCAAAAACTGCAAATATCTAGTTTAACTGCTGCTTTAAAAGGCTTGAAGACTTAAAAAACAAGACAACAAGAAAAGAAATGACACCTGCAAAAACATCTATCATCCAGTTCTCTTCAAATTGTGTTAAAATGCACCACAGGCATTCGCCTACACAAGGGTTTTCTATCTCACAGGGCTGAACTGGTCACAAATGGCACTTAAAGCAAATTAAGGGCTCATACATATTCCAAAGTGCGGATAGAGAAGGTGTGGAATAATAGTGCCCTATGACCATGAGATCTGACTGTTAATCTATGCAGTGTGAATAATACATGGGTTAAGAGGAGGAATGAAAGAACACTGAGGTTTGTCTTTCTCACACACACATTGTCTCTCTCTTTCTCTCTCTCTCTCTCTCGCTCTCTTCCTCAGATTTGATAGCTCCATGTGTAAAAGTGATCATTAGACCAAATCTAATGTATTATTCAGTAACTGATCAGTTATCTGGAAGTGGATTCCCTCAGTGTTGTAATAAAGTATTACAACACACTCACATCAAACACTCAGGGGCGAAGTTCAGTCCTCTTTTTCCTCAAAAAGCATTTCTCTAATAAATCTATCAAATAGACCAAACAAAAAAAAATGCTATAATGGAAAACAGCTTGTGTGCTAATTGCTGGGAAACGTTCAGAGAGTTGAGATAATGAGAGATAATGCTATGCATTAAAACTTTACATTTCTGATGGAATCATTATATATGATTTCAGATTGTTCCTAATGTACTGCTGATTCGTTTTTTTAACCTGGTCAGCAATCATGTACTGTATTTTAGACATGGTGCTTCATAAGGAAAATCTTGACCCTGTATATATATATATATATATATATATATATATATATATATGAAATGGCCCAAAATGACTTGGAAAAAAGTCTGTTCCATTGATGTAAAAAAGTAAAGTAAGTTTTTTCCTTCTTGTGTAAAGTTGTCATTTTGGAGATGAAGAGGTTTTGTTCTGACAACAGCAAAATGTTGGCTACATAATGACTTTTTTGTTTGTTTCGATGTCAATTAATGACAAAAATATGTAAAAAACATGTTTTACTTCTGCAAAACAGGACTGTTTTAACATCAGTAACATTTTATCAAATTTAATTCATGATAAAATGATCTTCTCTTCTATCAGGTGTGTGCAAAATAATGATGGACATGTCTTTCAGCCAATCACAATCATTTTAAGCCCTACTTCCTCCATGAAGTGAAGGAAAAACTCTGACAACAATTTTTCAGCATAATCTGAATGTATTGATTGCTTTCTGTAATCCCATAATGTTATTTTTATCATGGGAATGCAGAGTTAACATGAAAAACCTAAACATGAAAAAAGTGTTTTACATAGAGTGAATGCAGTTTCTCATTATCATCATCAACATCCATTGAGAGCAACAGTAGCTGTATGTTTTAACTGGTGGCTGTATGTTCTAACTGTTTCAGTATCATATATATCATATACAACCAACTACACCTCCTTGTATCTAGACTCATGGTTATTTTATCAGGTTACCATGTAGGTGCACTTTGAAGTCCTACAATTAAAATTACAAACTCCAGTCCATCTGTTTCTCTGCATACATTATTAGCTATCTTTTGCCCTGTTTCTCAATGGTCAGGACCCCCGCAGGTATTATTTGGGTGGCGGATCACTCCCAGCACTGCAGTGATACTGATGTGGTGGTGTATATTAATGTGTGTTGCACTGGTACGAGTGGATCAGATGCAGAAGTGCTGCTGAAGTTAAACACTTCAGTGTCACTGCTTGACGGAAAATAGTCCACAAACCAAAAATATCCAGCCAACAGTGTCCTGTGGGCAGCGTCCTGTGACCACTGAAGAAGAGCTAGAGGATGCAAAAAATTATTTTAATAATAGTTTGCAGTTTGCACAGTTAGAGTTTAAAATACATTTCAGTGCTGCTTGCATGTGTTATCATGGTTGGTCACACATCGTCTGCATCGTGTTGGCCAGCTCTTAGCCCTTTTTCTCCTGTCATACGAAAGCCTATGTTTGAAACCTGGCCAGTTCAATGATTGACATATGTTTTGTTCTGAAATTGATTGCACACTGAAGCTTTGACTTACAGACATAAATCACTCTGACACTTTAAAATGCGCAGTCTGAACTCTCTAGCATGTGTCAAGGAAATCACAAAGCAGCACGTTCACGGCCAACTGACTCATAACAGTGAGCTAGTACAAGCTTGTAACAAGGTGCTCCTAAAACAGCACATTATGCATGCTTAGATAAGACCAAAATAGATGACGTGTGTTTTGTTATTTGTTTATTCCACCCCCAGTCCTGTGTAATAGCTTATTGATGCGTTTGTAGAGGAGCTGGCCAGACTGAAGCCTGTGGGCTTTCGTTTGACCTGGCAAATGACATCTGTTTTGACATGAGCCTTGTGCGGCCAGTGCCATCGCAGGCAAATTGCTCATAGATTTTCTTGGTATTTTGCAGCCCCTGGCTTACCGTTCATATTCCATTTTGGCTGCTATTGATTTCCAAGCAGGTTCAACAGCAACTCTGGCAGCAGTCTTTCTCTGAAGAGGAGGGAAGACATCATATCAAATACAAGTTATTTATTATTTCCTTCTAACTAATCATATAACCAACCACTCATGACTCCAAGTGTGACATACATAGACCAGATGTAAAACTCAGTCAGTAAGGTGTTTTCCACTTGCATGTAGTGACTGGAAACTGTGACATTTCTAGAGGCAGAAATCAAGCTTTTTTATGTGTTAATGTACTGCATCATACTGACCTTAGTTGAGAACGCTTTATGTATCAATATTATGTCATAACACATTACTCACAGAGCTTACACAATCGGGAGTGTTATGGCAAAACCGGCTATAAAGACCTCTTGTTATACTGAGTATAGTGCAGAGTGTATCTATCTATCTATCTATCTATCTATCTATCTATCTATATATAGAAGCCTCAACAACCAAATATATCAATTTATCAGTATTTACACCCTTTATTACAGTTTCCATTCTTTTCTGAAGATTTGCGTTCAGTTTTCCAAAGAAATCTGCAGGGGTTTTTTTCCACAAAGTTCAGTCTTATAAGTTGGTTGCATTTTCAATGTCTGAAGATCCCAAACATTCAGTGATTAGAGGTCTGGACTTACAGGCTTTCTTCTTTTCTGAGTAATGGCTTGTTGAGAGCCACATATCCTTTCAGAGCCTTTTAGTTAGAAGTCCTATCTTCTCTTTAGTTTTTAACAGTTTTTTTTTATTCCAGTTTTTGAAGCTCATAATTTCCCTTCTGTATGCAAGTGGATCATCTTATATCTAACCTCTCTGCAAATCTCTTGAAAAATGAGTAATTTCTACTTTGTCAGTTATGCTGGAAATGAAGTAAATGAAGGGTGGTTTCTGATTTTTTTCACAGCACTGTATATCACATCACCTTACTGTATGGCTCTGAGTATTATAATTTTAATATGTATGGAGGGAAAGGAGCTGCATTATTCCCCCTTTATTTTTTTTTTAACTCCTCAAAATGGCAAAAAGCAACTTAGCACAGCTTTCCCAAAATATATCCGCTTATTGGATGATCACTGAGCAACAGGTCACAATTGCGTACATGCAAACACTGTCTGGTGGAGTGCCAGAAACAAAAAAGCAATCAGTGTTTGGATTGACTCAGATTTTAAGCCGAGTCAAGCTTAAAAGTCACGCTGGTCAAATTATTGAAAGACAGCTCAAATGAAGGCTGCAAGAAAGAGACTAAAATAGGAAGATGCTTGAAAATAGACAGACGTCTGTTAAAGAGATAAACGGATCTGAGAGAGAGAGAGAGAGAGAGAGAGAGAGAGAGAGAGAGACAGTATTTAAACAACTGTTGAAAAGTTTAGAATCACTAGTCATATAAATAATTTTTTTCAATGATGACTGAAAATCTTTTTACACTGAAATATAAGTATTATAATGTCATGCATTAAAAAATAAAGAGCTATATTTATTTATCTGAGCTAATTTCTGGATGTGTTATCTGCCTGAGATTTGATCACCATGTTTCAAAAGGCATTCTCATAGCTAATTTAATTATTATAACTTAATTCTCAATGTCATACAGCATTATTAACCATTATGGCATTGCATACAGCTCTGTTCACCATGTTTTATTTGATCTTAGTTCTTATTGCTTTTGATTTATTTCAATATTTATTACTCTTTGTTCTTAATTCTAAGCTTGACTAAACTGCAAATGAGGGTCACCCTCAACATACCCTGAGTTGAAGTAAAGGTTGATTGATTGAAATCAACAGAATCAAGTAAAGTGCTTTATTGAAAGGGGTTCGGGTCGCGGGGGCAGCATTTTAAGCAATGAGGCCCAGACCTCCCTTTCCCCAGCCACTAGCTCTCCGGGGGGATTCCGCTGGCCAGCTGGGCAATATTAGCTTATATATTATATTATATTATATTATATAGCTTATCCCTGACCCAGAGAGGGCTCTCCGCCCTTTTCCGCCTGAGAACCATGGTCTCGGATTTAGAGGTACTGATTCTCATCCCGGCCACTTCACACTCGGCTGCAAACCGATCCAGTGAAAGGATGGATGGATGGATGGATGGATGGATGGATGGATGGATGGATGGATGGATGGATGGATGGAGATCAGCAAAAACAAAAATAATGAATTGATTCTGGCCAATTACAATAGTCCCCACCTGTAATAAAAGTTGTTTCTGTTAAAGCTACACTATATAAGTGTTGGAGATTTTGTAATTGCATGCAACATGCAAATGAACATTTGTGTAACATCAGTTGTGCTTCCACCTTCTTCCCCAAGTGGATGAATCTAATAAATGTGAGTGAGTTGAAAGAGTATTCAAAGAGAACTTGGTCAAAACATGATGAAGGATGTGTTGTCAGAGTGCGTAAGTGAATTGTCTACCATTGTCATTGAATCTTCATCAGTATTAAGTTGATTTTACATTTGAGACCTAAACATTGAGCAAGCCTTCTTTCTGAGCCTGTGCATGTGATTTTCAAATGACGTTCAGGCTTTAGGGGGTGACATCATATTTTTACATGACTTAGTAATGCTACTTCCTTCAATTTGAACAAAACAAAAGTCCTTGCTATTTGCAGCATTGATTAAAAAACAGATTCCAAACTTTTAAATGTCGTTTCTGAATTTTTAACATTACTGTACCATCAGTAACAGGTTAGACAGAGACAGTCTGGCTGTCTTAAACCATCAAGGCTGCCCTTTGAGGGCAAAGGGAGAACAGTGTGTTAAATGTTGATCTGCGTTCATGCTGGATTCAGTTTCTTTTGCTTACCACATAGTCTGGACAAGTCATTGAGTCTTGGGTTTCTGGCTTCTGTTACCACTGGCAGTGCTGTCTGGGTTTCTGCTTTCCTGATATGTGTTTTCTTACAGCATGAACATGTGTGATCTCTCCTCCCAACCTTGTTCTGTCTCCTTTCCCTGTATCTCATATACTTTGTATAATTTCATTAATTAGCCATTCAGTCACTCCAGTGTGTTCCATCGTCAGCAGAACTTGATGCTCTGTGTGGATAAGAACTTTACCCTAATGATGGATTAGGGAAGTAAGCAGTATAGCTTTGAGGTTATGAACATTTGGAGTGAATGTGAAGAATTGTTTTGGAGGAGTGTTTAGTATAAGCTAGGGATGTGCATAGTGACTAATTTTGATAGTTAAGTATCTGTAAGTGTTCACTAATACCAACAGGCAGAAGGCAGGATACACCCTCAACAGGTCGCCAGTCCATCGCAGGGCAGACAGACAGATACAGTCACACCTAGGGGCAATTTACCATGCCCAATTGGCCTGACTGCATGTCTTTGGACTGTAATGGCAAACCAGAAATCCATGCAGACTCAGAAAGGACCCTGGTTACCCGGCTGGGGAATCGAACCCAGGTCCTACTTGCTGTGAGGCGACAGTGCTACCCACCATGTCACCGTGTTGTTTATTCAAAAATAGCTCAGGGAAATTGGTAGAAGTTCATGCTGGATAAGTAACCGAACCTGCCTCTTCAAATAACTCAGGTTCATCTAATGAGCTAACAGAGCTAACAGGTGTGATGTTGGATGCTGAAGAAGACTCGTTTTCTCACAAGGTATTTTTTTTCCTCAGTGGACAGTTTCCTCAGTGTAAACACTTTCTACGTCTAGCTAACATCACATAGACTAGTTAGCTTAGCTAGCGATGCAGTTGTGCTGTCTCTGCCTTCTTAGCCATGTCCTAAACAATGCTTCCTTTCAATGCTGTCATGTTCAGGCACTACTTGGATTAGCAATGTGTAACATACTTGATGTTTCACGGAACTGTTAGCCTGTATATTTGCTGTATGTTTTCACTTTATGATGCACAATATTCAGTTGTCTTCTAAAATATAGTAGGTTTTATATGAATAAGCAGATGCTGGAGTCTAACCTGTAATGCAGTTTAGTCCATTTTAAAGAAAAATGTACGAAATTCACACAGACGTTGTTTTGTGTGTTAAACAGACATTTTTCTTTAAAATTGGGCTAAATTTCTTCTTTGACTAGACTCCAGCATCTGCGTATTCAAAGGCAATCTACTATATTTAACTTTATAAAATATATATTTCCCTTTACAATCTACGGTGCAGTGATTTGATGAAGCCATTTATGCTAATAAATACAGCTAATACAACTTTGCTAATTAGCTAGCTAATGCTATGGCAGTACTCAAACACAAATTCACACAGCTTTATAAATGTATGTAATTAAATAAATAATTAAATAAATAAATAAAATTTAAATGAATTGCTTGCTGGATAACTTGCCTTATTGCCCTTCAAAAGTCATGATGACTATGACATTGTACAGTGCAAATATACATAATGAATACCTGAGTGTTGATTTCATTATTTTGACTACTACCACCTCAAATGGCGAAAAACCGAGCACTCGAGTAACCATGTGCCTCTAATTTGAACTTTGCAGACAGAATAGGGCAAAGTCTCCAGCAGCCGTGTAATACATAAGGAGGAACCAATTTATTAGGAGAGAGAATCTTATTCTTGGAGCACTAGTCTACAGTCCACAGTCTTTGGAAACTCTTGATTTCCTGGAGATTGCATCAGTATTTGGCGAGAAGCGGTGTTCATCTAATCATCTAATCAAGGGCTTGAATGCAAATCATGCCATTTGACTAAAACTGCTTCAGGATCCAATTTGTCATAACATAGTCAATATTGCTTTACTGTTTCTGATATTTTTGTGGTTCTGCTTGTTAGAGGGTATTACATGAAGAAGAAAAGTTGTACTGTGCTAAACATGAGGCAAAATTTCACGCCTGTCAGTCAGGCAGTTTCGGACGCCATTGCTCCACTGTGCTGATTGGAACCAATCAAGTTCCACTCTATTCAGCACCCCTGTGAAATTGCAATCCAAATGTCTTTGTGGAACTTTGGCTGAAATCAGGACAGTGTGACCATGAAACCAATGCATTTTCCTTCCTGTTGTCGCCGGTAGAGTACTCGTCTCTTGTGTAGCATCTGGAAGTGAGCTGTGTGCTGTGAGCTCTGTTACAGTAGTTTTAGAGGCTTTTGTAACAGTCTGCGGTGTCTGACCTGCGTGTCAGCCTGCATATAACAGACATGATTGAATCTGAACCCACTTAACCTCAGGACTATCTGTCTCTTTTTCTCTCTCTGTCTCTCCCCAAACCATTTCACTTTATTAGACCACATGTCTCGCTTAAATGTCAGTCGTAATTCGTTCCTGACTTTACAGAAAGACCATTCCCAAAGACCAGCCCAAATTCATCATAAAAACATCTGCCTGTGAATATGAAAAAAAAAAATTAAAGAAAAACAATCTGAGTTCTTTTATACTGAGTAACTGCCAATACCAAGTCCTAATCCAGTACTTGCATTTGCATAGATAATACAGAACATGAAAGCTAGTGAACCCATTCCAGTTCAGATAAGATATTTAAGCTGCCTTTAAGATACATTAGGCTACATTTAACTTTAAATGTTAGTGACAAATTCGGAATGTGTGTTATGTTTTCTGAATTGAATTTTTTCTAGCACTTTGCATTATTTTCATACATGATGTTTGTTTAGCTTATGAAAAGTAGCTGTTCCTTTTTCTCACCATTGTATGTTCTGTTATTACTAGCGTTAAGTGTGAACTCAAGCTTTATGCGCAGTTTGTCCAGCTTTCACAGGTCAATAAGAAAGCCTGGAGATTTCTGATCTTTGTTTGTAAAGACGTATGATTACATTTGATCTTTTCAAGCTGTTTCATGCTTGTTCTGCAGAGTGCTAATCTGTCACATATCTCTCAACTTATGTTGTTAATAACTGATCTATTGATCTCATAGCTTTCCTACTGTCATAACCTTTGTATTCTTCCTACTGAGCTAAAGAACCACCTTTTCACTCTGTTCTTGAACTTTCTTTATAAGGGCCTTCAGGTCGTCTTGATTTTCCACTGTCTGCTTGATTTACCACCATGTGTCATCTGCAAAGTAAAGGTTATTCATGTTTCTTCTACCAATCTTGAAATATCTATAATCTTCCCCCAGTCCAGCTTATCTTATTATTTAGCATGCAGGTCAAAGGTGTGAGGTGAAAGTATGCAGCCAACAAGATAAATACATATAGAAACAGTATCCATATGGACACCAGGAGTCGGAATTGATGCGACTACACTTGTGTAATATATATATATATATGTATATATATATATATATATGTATATATATATATATATATATATATATATATATATAATTTAACTATGTTTTGAGAAAGGCAGTTAGCCAAACTGCACACTTTCATATGCTGCAGACATTTAAATTGCTGGATAACATAGGAATCTATGTTGGTCGGCTGGGTCGGCTGTGCATACTGATCTTTCAGATCAAATCAGGGCTTCCCTAACTTGTATATATCTCCACTTTTACACCTCTATTCTTGCCTATTTGCTAAAGCAATCTTCAGTTTCTCTTGGCTGAGTGGGGCTCATTGTGAGTTGATATAGATTTTTAAGAAGGAAAGGCATTTTTGTAGGGAGCCAGGGAACTGGTGTATTTACAGCTACACTTATGGACCCTCTGTATGACTCTCAGTGGGAAGGCTGACGTTCGATCCCTCTTAAACAAAATCGGTAGGCATAGATATTGCTGTTTTATACCCCCACTCCTCTCTCTCTCTCCCTTTTTTTCATTTACCATCTTTTTTAAGGAATAAAAAGGACTCTTTCTTGTAGTGTTGATGAAAACCCTAAGGTGTGAGGTAGGATAATATGGCAAAAATATCATATCACAAAACATTTTCACGATACGTGATACATATCACAATATTTAAACACGCATAATGCACTAATAGTGCACATTTAGCCTTCAAAAGTCATCAGTATTTCATAGTATTTTACATACTGCGCAGCACCAAATACACACTGTTTTTACAACTCATTCTTATAATTTACAACTCTCCTTGTAAAGGAGATAAGGATTGATGATAGCGACAATTATCACAATAACCATAAAATATCATCATATTGCCCACCTCTGCTAAGGTGGCAGTCCTTAGTAAACAGATTTTAACCTCATTTTATGATGATTTTATGAATAACAGGTTTCTTTGTTAGCCCCAGGTTTGGAGGCTTGAGTGACTTATTCTCATGGGCGTGCGCGTGAAAGAGTAACGCTTATGACAAACACATGTAGAACACATTAATAAAATCATTTCCCAATAATGTAATAATGGGCAGAAATGTAATACGATTTTGCACTTGGTCAAAATGAAACACAATAATATAATAATTTGTTGAGTAATGTAATACAGGGTCTTTACTAATAATATAATAAGATTTGTACTGATCTCATTGAATTACTGAAATGTTTGTTTATTAAATTTTCTTTTTGAACTTACATAATGCCTTCTTACATTACTGAGAAGAACAGAAGGTACCACTGTGTTTACCTCTGGTTGTGTTCCAATCCAACTTCACTTATTGACTGTACGTTCAAACTGATGCTGTTATTCCCAGTCATTTCCACTTTGTTATAATACCACTGACAGTTGACTGTAGAATATTTAGTAGTGAGGAAATTTCACAAATGGACTTGTTGGTCCTTGCCTATGTAGGACCTGCACAATCAGTGGCTGACTAAATAATTTTTTGCCCCACTGTAGCCCTGTAAAAATGATCCACTGTGTCACAACCACAGAAAGTCCAAGTTTAGATCGAACTAAACCTAAAGTTACCTGGCTAAAGAAGAAATTCTGCATTGTGAGACAGGCCCCTGACCTGTTGGCAGAGCTGGTCCTGACCTCACTAGGGCCCTACGCAAAATTCTGCAAAGAAGGCCTGTTGCAGTTGCCGCAGTCACAACTGACACCCCAGTGCTCGCACTACAGTCCTCCCTCCTTTAAAACAGTTTGCTCCATCTGTTGTTAGAAGAATAAGTATATCTATACAGAACAGAATGAGCTTTAACAAACAATAGAATTAACATAATATTTTCTATAGACTCTTGTAGGAAAGTGAAGATTAACATTAATATAAATGCTGACAAACTTACTATAGCAAACTTAGCAAAGCATGAAAATTTATAGATAAATGCTATTATTAAGTTTATCATCTGCATCAGGTCTATTCAAACTGGCTCCCTCAGATTTCCTTTTTTACATTTTAAAAAATAAAACGCTATTTATGCTATCTTGGCTAAATAATTTAAGATTTCTATTAACTGAGAGATGTGCATCCATATTGGCCAGTAAACCCCACCTTATCAACATCAATGTCAAGCAATTGCTTTCCATTTTGCATTTTAGTCCAAAGATAATCTAGAGACTAGATAATCATTGACTCTGAGTTGTCTGCCATCACACCCATATATTTTCTGGACTGAAGTGGTCTCCACAGAGGCTGCTGCTGCAGAGCATGTTTCATTTCATTCACATGAATATGAACACGTGGTTATATTTTCTGTGCTGCAGTTTATAAACACCATTGTCTGTTGGTATTCATCAAATGTAATAAGTACAGAGGTGGACGAAGTACACACATCATATACTTGAGTTAAAGTAGAGATACCCAAGGTAAAATATTACTCCAGTAAAAGGAGAAATCCTTACTCTAGACCTCAACTTGAGTAAAAGTACAAAAGTATTTGTCTTCAAATGTATCAAAAGTAAAAGTGCTTAAAGATTAATTATGACTGTAATGTCCTATTATCATTTTTGTAATAAGACTTCATCAACTCATTTGAGGTGAAAATCCTCCAGTGTCTCTCTTGGTTAACCAGTCTTTTAATAGAACGTCATTAATTAGTGACGCTGACGTTTATTAAAATTATCATAAGCACAAAACACTGAAGGCAAGCAGTTTCCATCAGGCAGAACTGAATGGCTCTGAAATCACTTTTACACACAAGTAAAGTTTCAGTTTAAGATTCAGTGTAAATTAGTTACAAGTTGAATAAAAACTGGCTTTAAACTCAGGATCATAAATAAGTTTTCCTTTACTGTATTGATCTGCAGGTCTCTGTTCATAAACATAAACTAACCCAAACTAATTTACTATCAAATGAAAGTGTTTGTATGAATTCAGAAAAAAGAAACATGCCAGTCAAACTGCATATGTGTACATATTTCTATATTGTGGTCTATTTACACAAAGTTAGGTTAGTTCATCATTTATGTGACGTATGTGCTCCCAAAATTTTACGCTGCTGTGCTGATGTTGAAACGTGTGGTTGCACTGGGTTGGTATGACCAACAGGTCAAAACAAGCTCAGAACAAAGTGACCGCTGTGCCCTGATTGGTGTTCTTGCTTTGTGCTTCTTTTGTTTTGACGTTACGTTTTTATACACATAGAAACCAAAAGGAACGACAGATTTCACAAAATGTAGCAGAGTAAAAAGTCAGATATTAGACTCTGAAATGTAGTGGAGTGAGAGTAAAAAGTGGCCCAAAATGGAAATACTTAAGTAAAGTACAGATACACGACTTAAGTATAATAACGAATTACATTTACTCAGTTACTGTCCACCATTGAATAAGTAGTTGTATTTCACTCTCACTAGCTAGTGCATCAACTTGGAGAGGAGAGAGCACAAGTTTACCTGACTGCTATTCCCACAGTTCATTCTCATACTGTTTTTTTATTCTTTTTTTTTTGTGACCATATGAATAGTTCTGCTTCATCCTGTCACAATGGGTGACGAGGCCCTTGCGTAAATTACAGGGCCCTATGCAACACGCATAGTAAGTGTAGAAGACTGATAGTCTCTGCCTGTTGCGATAGGCTGTAAACATACAAGTATAGAGAGCCAAAAAGCAACTGTGGACAGAAGAGCAATGTTTAGACAACCATGCACTGAAAACCTGATTCATGTTTACTAAACAGAAATAGCATGAAGTTATTGTCTGCAACTCATAGGTTGGGTCTAATCGGCAGGACCTGAGTTAGTTTACTGCTATCATCATTTACGCTTACTGGATCTGACCTTAGCTCTGTCTGTGACATAATGTTTTTATCCTACCACCCAGTCAGTTTTCTCTCACAGCAGATAGTGCTGAGGGTCCAGCCTACACTCCCAAATCACTTGCAAATACCATAGTACTCCTGATGCAGGATCAGACCTCCTGCATCTCTCTCCACCTTCATCACTGCGTGGGAAAAATGCAAAACTGATCCAGAACCAGCATGCCCTTGCTGAGCTTCTGTGAATTTCAAGCCTCCCTGAGGTTGTTTGGCAGAGTGCATGCACTGCAAGGGCTTTAAATCTCATAAACTAGACCAGCGTCCCTGGGAGAAGCCACACTGACAGCTCCGGAGGCAGTAGGCCTCCCACTGCACATGAGCGTAGGCTTGCACTCATTTTGGCACCTACACACTAGCATCCTGAACCAGCAACTGATCCAAGAGGAGAAAGTAAACAATCAGGTGGGGGCAGGGAGCTGTGTGTAGGGCTGTGTACGTGCGTCCAGTAGACCCCATTGCCCTCTGCTCTCTTTTGCTCTCCACTGGCCATCCCCTCTGTTGGCACACACTGCTCACACTACTGCTCCTGCTCACCGTGCTTTCATCAGGCTCCGAGCCATCTGCTGGAATTTTGTAGCTGAAGGCGTAAACACAAACTGCACAGTATTCTGTCTACTGCACTTCATGTTTTATACACAAGTCAGCACACTTTTGAGGTTGTACAGTTCACTAAGCATTCCCAGTCCTGTACTATATACAGCACCAGTCAAAGGTTTGGAACCAGTTCTTTTTTCTTTTTTTCTTTTCTAGTTTACACATTTTATGATACTGGATACACCTAAAGTTGTCAGCACTATGGAATAATGCATATAGGACACCAGCTAGCTGCTCATTAAGTACACCTCCTTATATCTACACTTTTTGTCGATTTTATCAGCTCCACTTGCCATATTGTTGTTCTACATTTAGAGACTGTAGTCAGTCTGTTTCTCTGCATACTTTGTTAGACTACTTTCATGCTGTTCTTCAGTGTCAGGACCTTCACAGGACTGCCACAGAGCAGGTATTCTTTGGATGGTGGACCGTTCTTAGCACTGCAGTGACACTTGGTGGTAGTATGTTGGTGTGGGTTGTGCAGGTATGAGTGGATCAAACACAGCAGTGCTGCTGGCAGTGGCAGGTTTCATTTGGCTGGCTATTCTCAGTCCAGCAGTGACACTGAGGTGGTCAAAAACACACCACCACAGGATCACCACCATGACCAAGTTAGTATCACTGCAGTGCTGAGAATTATGTACCACCCCGATAATACCTTGTCTGAGGTGATCCTGTGCAGGTCTTGACCATTCAAGCACAGGGTAAAGGGGGCTAATAAAGTATGCAGAGAAACAGATGGATTACAGTCTGTCAGTGTATAGCTATAAAGTACATCATTATGGTAAGTGCAGCAAATAAAACTTAGTATCTACCATAAACATGAAACATAGTAGCCACCATAGTATCCATAGTAGCCAAAGTGCTGCGCCAAAAGCCAAAATGTCAAAACAATATGTTCCTTATAATACTAAACTATGAATTCTAAATAAAATTTAAGCCCAGCTTTGCGTCTCACTTCGGGTGGCTCAACTTTAAAGCCGAACTATTAATATTTATACATATGTGTGTGTGTGTGTGTGTGTGTGTGTGTGTGTGTGTATATATATATATATATATATATATATATATATATATATATATATATATATATATATATATATATATATATATATATGATGTATATATAAAATATTAAGCTTACTTTGAATCAGTCCCATAAGCAGTGCGTGGCATGTGGCATGGCTGTCTTGCATCCTTAGCAAGAAGTAGATGGCCTGTGGTGTTATATCCTCATCTTAGGTCGTAGTGAAGGCCTGAAAAGTGACATGACTAGAGCAGAATTACCTGTCAGAAGTCCTTGAGGGCAGCTGAACACAGTCAATCATACTGCTGATGAAACTGTTTACAGTTAGGAGCTTCATCGTCTTGATATGATCAATGAAATCGCCACAATCTGTATAGTGTCTTCAATAAACTGTCCCTGCAAAAAAGAAGGTCTTCAGGTGCAGGATGTCCAAGATATCGAGCAGTTCATCTCTAAAAATGTCCTATGGCACCAGTTTTTACAGTGAGTTTGGGGATGTGGCTTTCATAATCCTTAAAGAAGACTCTTTTTTCCAGTGTATAAAGTGTGTGTGCTCTTTGAAGGACTTGGAAGAGTATAAAAGAAATGACACTTTAATTTAAAACGGCTCCTTTTCTGGGTGTTAATATTGATTATTAATGACCACTGCTTACTTGCCTATAGACAATACAGAGTATAAAGATGCCAAAATGACATAGACTTCACCTTTCACTATTTCTTAGATGAAGTGACAAGCTAAAGTAAATCTGAACTGGCGAAGAATTTGCCATTTTATTTACTGCCTCTTTCACATGACAAAGTATACAAGGAGTGTCATTCATTCTTCTCTGAATATTCCAGGTCATATCTGCCATCCATAATAGTGAAGCTTTAAAGATTCTTGCCAGCCCACACTGGTTTTTGTCCTCCAGAGTTATGTTCTTGCCATGCTGTGTACACTTTGTTTGGGCAACAGCCATATCTCTGGAGCATTTTCTAATTTGGCTGCTCTTCACTTTTGCTGCAGGATTGTGGTAAACTCTCTGTGGTTCTTCATTTTGAATTCTGTTCCTAAAATGTCATTCCTTTTCACTGCCTTGTTTTAGCTCCACTTCTTTCTGTTTCACCCTGTTTATCTTTTCTGCAGTAACTGCCAGGCTTTTGTGGTGCTGCAGCAGTATAATCCCTCAGACAACAACAAACAGCACTACCATTAACCCATAGAAGTTTTATCGCTGGCAAAAACACGTTATTTCATATTAATTATTTTCTCACTAGCTAGTGGAGAATTTCCATTGAAAGTGCAAATTGTAACAGTTTCAGTTGATACCACATTTGTGTTAATAAAAAGACAACAAATTATTTTATTAGGATTTGTTGTGCCTACAGTTTCACTTTGTGGAAAGGAAAAAAAAACATGCTTTACATTTTTTTCATTGACTCTAAGATACAAGTATGAGTTTAACAAGACAATATTTATTGTCATTGTCAAAAATCTCATCATCTAACGTTACAGTGTGCTTTTCTGATATTGTCAATGCTTAAAAAACACTGACCAACTGTAGGTTAATGTAAGTAGTCATTGTATTCATAGTTTCTGATTGGATTTTATGAATGTTGTACTACTAGTTCTTTTTCCTTTGTTCTTACATATCAGACCTCAAAAAAATGAAACATCGTAATGCATATTGTGTATTATGAAAGTGTTTTGAAGTGTCATCATGTTATACACTGATGAACCAATGCATTATGACCACTCACAGATTGACGTCACAACTGCACATGTCAAAGTTTGGGATATGTTACTAAGCAAACAGTCGGTTCTCATTGTCAACGTGTTGGATGTGGGACAAATGGCCAGACATGAAGGCCTAATTGACTTTCACAAGGGTCAAATCATTATGGCAGGATGGCCAGGTTGGAGCATCTCAGAAATGACAAGGTTTGTAGCGTGTTCCCAGTCAGCTGTGTTTGAGTTCTACCAAGGAGGGACAAACCATAAACCAGCGAAACGGTGTTGGACACCCAAGACTCATCAGTGTGTGAGGGCAATGAAGACTATCCACTGCGGTCTGAAACGACAGAAGGGATACTTTGACACAGCACTGGTCAGGGTGCCCATGCTAACCCCTGTGCACTGTCGAAAGTGCCTGCATGCAACTATTAGAACTGAATCTTGAAGCTATGAAAGAAAGTTGCCTGGTCTGATGAGTCTAGCTTTCTTTTAAATCATGTGGACAGCAAGATACATATGCATTGCTTACCTGGGGAAGGGGTGGCACCAGGAGTGATGGAGTGTGATGCTCTGGGCAGTGTTCTGCTGGGAAAACCTGGATCCAGGTATTCATGTGTGCATCAGTTTGACACATGCCACCTACCTAAACATTGCTGCGGACCCAGGTACATGGCAGTGGCATTCCTTGATGGCAGTGGCAACTTTCAGCAGGATGATGGACCCAATTGCACTACACATTATTTGGAATGGTTTAAAGAACATGGTGAAGAGTTCCCCAAATTCTGCACATCTCAATCCATTCGAACATCTGTGGTATGTACTGGAACAACAAGTCCAACCTGCAGCAGTCAACCTCGTAAATTACAGGACTTAAAGGATCTGCTGCTAACATATTGGTGGCAGATACCACAGCCCCCCTGAGATGGCTTTTAGAGTCCACGCTCCACTGGGTCAGAGCTGTGGCACACAGAAGAAAAACTGAATTTTAGGCATAGTGGCAAAGTTTCGGCTCCACTGTATATATTTGCTATATACTTTAGCCCAGCCATACTTCTAAGTAAACAGGAATGCAGATGGAATGTACAGATATATACACATAATGGTAATTGTACACATAATTAATTAAACAACAGAATTAATTAGGTAATATACTAGAATAATTGAATACTAAAAATGGCTCACAACAGCACTTCTCCATCTCTCCTGGTGGCAACTGTTGGTCTCTCCCTCCTTTTTTGAATGAATAGGTTTGAATAGGTTGAAAAACTTTAAAACTCATATATTCATCCTCTAAACTTTAGTTAACAACTTAGAGCTGATTCCTGCGGCGACTGAGCCACTGTTTCTGAAGCACCAGTTTGGCTATTTAAGCTGTCGTGCAGAGCACATGCACTGAAGGCTAAGGCAGTGCTTTGATGCTCTTTATTTCTCTCTATTTCCTTGCTATATCTCCGTAAGGTCTGTGTAACAAGTCTCCACAGAGCTTTCAGTACTTTCCACAGATGGACAGAAATCCTCAGGCTTTCTCATTCAAGAGGAAGAGGAGGGAGAGAGAGAGAGACAGAGAGACAGACAGAGAGGGAGACCTATCTGACTATGTAGAGCCCTGAGAACAACAGACAGAAGATTGTGTGAGCGTGATGTTGAAGATACATGAGGGTTTGCTATTTTAAACCCACACACACACTGCTGCGATAGTGAAATGTTTTGACAGTCTGTTGGAGAAGAGCAAACACAGTGGAAGAAACGCCAGAAGACCGACACCTTAATTACTGCCCTTTTCTTTCCCCAAGCTGCAGCCAGTCTGTGTGTGCATTTGAACGTGTGAACATGCCTTTATATGTGTATGCTTTATAATAAATGGAAAGAAAACAAGACAAACACTGAGACTAATACTGAAACTGAGAATGAACTGAGACTTGGCAGCCCAATTGAAAAGCATAAATCAGACGTTAATGTGAAAAAAGTTAATTGTATATAGATGCTGGACTAAGACACATTCATGATGCATTCGTAACAGTATCTACCATGAGACAATACAGGAAAGTAAGGCAGGATGATGTGGTTTAATATTTTCTTCATATTTCTCAGCCTTCTGACAATAAACAATATACAGTAATGTGTGAAAGTCATAGACCACCATTTATTTACCACCCTTTTTTTATTTAATGTTCAGTCAGAACAGCAATTAAGTACTAACAACCACCCAAGACCTGAGCACAAAAACAGAAGTATTCATTTTTGATAAAGAGGTGAAAGTCAAGATCTACTTTTGCTTCAGATCTGAAAACATCCACAGGTGTTTCTGTCCATCCTTCCACTGTGAGAACACAGCTCAAAACTATTGGATGTGTAGCTGTCAAATGCTTGTTATCTGCTAAGGCTTATTATTCAGTAACTACAGGGACGTCAATGCAAACATGTAATGAAACTGGCCATTGTGAATTATGTTCACTTTTCACAATGTTACCTAAATTTGCATGTCAAAAAAATAATTGTAATAAATATTCAATACATCACCCAAGCCATGAAAGAAATTAACCAAAGCTGCTGAATAAAATTCAGAAAATAAAGCTCTCTCTCCTTGATAATTATAAAAGAAACAGCCAAGAATAGTCTTTTATCACTGGTAAGGGCATTTCCCACCTGAGAGCTATATGAAGTCAGTGATAGATTAGTCCAGTATGGAACTCGCATTTACTCCATTTATATCCACTTCTACCCAATACCCATTCAGCCTTTTGTTCATGGTAATTAATGCAGAATGAATTACAAGGAAAGAGAGAGTTTGGACTAAATAAAATGCATGAACAAATGGTAATTCCACTAAATAGTCATGCCTTTTACGACTTGGTGCAAAATTTTGAACAGTGATACTTTAACAAGTATTAAGTAATTAATGAAAATCTTGCCTATTTAGTTTCTTGTTTCTGGTCTTAATTTGTGTTTTACTTATTGCTTTTGCTACATCTCATGCATAAAAAGATTTAATGCACTCTGGACCCACCCTGATTGATTGGGTAGCTGTGAAAATGAGTGTACATTCAGCTTATATACACACACACACACACACACACACACACACACAAGGTTATGAGAATGGATTGAAAGGCAAGAGTGAGGAAAAGATGAACAGAAAGACAGAAAGAGGAGAGCACAGAGAGAAAAAGAGAGCACTGGTAGGTTATGTGGTGTGGTGGGGTTAAAGTGTGGAGCACTGGGATCGATGAAGCTTTCCAACATGAAGCCATTAATGTACATGTGTCTGACCTCCAGGCCCTGAGCAATGGAGTCCTGAGCCAGAGAGAGTTCCACACGCACAGACCTTTGATTTAGTCTGGGTTATTTCCATTTTCTCACTGCCAAAGAGCTTCTTCTGAGCCTGATGTTGCTTAAATGGTTTTAAGTCAGTATGAAGTTGAGAGAATGCAGTAAGTTCAGGAGTCAAATGTGGTCTTATTATCCTGATGATTATGATCATGTGGGCAGTGAAGCTGACCTTCAATCTCTGCTCTTACTCTGTGCTCTGAGGGGCTGGACACATACGGGCTCTGAAAAAGCAGGAGATAAATGAAATGGGTTAAGTGTGGAGCCCTAGCCAGTATAAATCATTTTAACTGGGGATGTGATTATTGATCTCAGGAGTTGGAGTCTTGAAGTGATGATGTCATGGTTATTATTCCACAGCTCAGGACAAGAAGCCTTTTTCACAGACATTACCACACTGAAAGCACTCGTGAAACAGGGAAAAAATATTCATTTCACTAATTACCTCTTTATGATTTACATGACATTTTGACAATTCACTTAAAATAAATATCTTTTATCATAAATTATAAAAAAGTAAATATGCATTTCTTTCTTTTGCTGAATGTACAGTAGTTTGATATACACATGGTTTTACACAAGAAATCTAATTTGTATCATACGTTTGAAAAAAGTCTCTCCATTTTCCTGTAAAAGGACAGCTTATTGACTAGGATAATAGCAGAGAATACTGTAGGCATGTATTATTTAATGTGTTTATTTTGGATTCAGGATTGGATTAGGTCCTGTGGGGTTGGGTTTGTTTAGGTTCCATTGAGTTTGATTGGGTTAAATTGGGCTTGTTTGGACTTGTTTGAGATGGGTTTGATTAGCCTAAATTGAGTTGCGTTTGGTTAAATGGGGTTAAACTAGTTTGATTGGGTTAGGTTAGTTTGGTTGTGGTTAGGTTGAATTAGATTTGGCTGAATTAAGGTGGTTTTGAATGGGTTAAATCCAGTTTGGTTGGATTTAGTTGAATTGGGTTAAATTGGATTTGGTTCTTTTGGATAAAGTTAGGTTAAGTGGGGTTTGGGTTGAGTTTGACTTGGTTAAGTTGGGTTTGTTTGGTTTGTTTGCTTAAGTTGGGTTTGGTTGGATTGTGTGCCATGTGGTTTGATAAAGTTCGGTTTACTTGGATTAAGTCAGGTTTTGTTTGGGTTAAAATGGACTAGATTAGTTTTAATTGGATTGAGTTTAGTTGGATTATGTTGAGTTTATTTGGATTAAGTGGATTTGGTAGGGTTTAATTGGATTACTTTGGGATTAGTTTGGCTGGGCTTGATTGGTTTAAGATGGGTTTGGTTGAGTTGCATTGGGTTTCTTTATGTTCAGTGGGGTTTTGTTTTGGCTTAGGTTAGACTGAATTGTAGTAAATGAGATGGGTTAGGTTGGATTGCTGCAGATTAAGATATGCAGAGTTGAACCAGATTTGATTTTGTACAGTGTAGTCTCTGCTTCTGTCAAAAAGCTTTTGGTGTGAGGGATTGCTGGCATTCAGTGTAACTGAGTTTTCTATCTGACATCACTGAGAAATTTCATTGCCTCCTTTCTGACAGCATCTTATGGTGTGAACTGACCCAAAGGAGTCAGAGTGGGTTATTGAATGTGTTTGTGGATTTCACTGTACCATTCAGTGTGTAAAATTTGCATGAAACATGGCACTGTAAATGGGCCCCTTCTCTAAATACGTGTGATCTGATTGGCCAGTGATAAGTCTGGCAGGTGGCTGTCATCCCCATTTACACAGCAATTTGGGATGGTTGAAATGCACAATGGAAGAGAAAGAGGGCCATTGAGTGTTTCTTTCCATTCTGTTTGGAGAGAAAGAGAGTCCTTGTGTACCTGTAACTGACTCTGCGTTGATTAGGATCGATGACCATGTGTGGCTTCATTAAAAACCAATCAGGAAACTCAATCACTAGCCAAGGACTGTGAGATTGGTTGGGTTGTTGGGCTCCTAACCGGGTCAAAGATCATTTAACTCTGTACTCTGCACTGATGATTTCGGCATTAACCCACATCTCTATTCTGATTGCGCTGGAGACCCATATCAGAGGGTATTGGCTTCCATTACTGCATTAAAAGCTCTAGCCTTATCAGCTTACCAATCACCAAACTGCTAGCAGAGGTGAAACTGATCCCATTCTTAAAGAGGGATTGTGTGAATTCAAAGGCCATCCTTATGTAGCACAAAAGAAAGAAACCTTCTGAATAAGTCATGTATTAGTATGCATTGGTCTCTGAGCTAGAGATCAAAACTATGAATCAGCTGCTTTTGATCAGTAACAGTCTATGCTAAAAGATGTAGGTGTACTTTATTCATTGCCATTCACAGTATGCATGTATGCAGCAGCTCTTGTTCTGTAGACATGGAATAGTGTGGTAAAGTCTTTAAGACTCACATGTTGTCTCGTGTTTCTCGGAGCATGAATCACCTGTGTTAGACCAATCACTGGGTCAGGGTTACATGATGGGACACGATCAAGTAACAGAAAAACATATACAGTAGTCACAGTTGCACTGATGTACATTTGCCTTAATGTGTAAAAGGCAGGAACCACCCTTCATTTATTTAATTTTCAGCAAGAAGTTATCTATTTTTCAGCATTAGAAAAAAGCAGAAAACATGTATTTAACAGAAAATTACACTGAAGTTTCAACAGCTAAATATGATATCACATTTTCAGCTGCATCCACTTTGTTTTATTCCAGCTTCCATTTTTGGGGAGCCATGCTTTCAGTATTTTACAGTATTTTTCAGTATATGTGCAGTGATTTTTTTATGTTGATGTCTGGCTGGTATGGGCAGTCCATTGTTCTGAGAACACCAGCAGTGTCTTTGAAGCTTGATTTTCTCATCTCTCTCAAAGATGAGCTTTAAGTACTGTTAATCTGATGGTGACTGTTTATCTTTTGGCAGTCTTAATCATTCCATCTTAATCACTTTTTGAGCACCAGTTTTGGGTTTTTTTCAGTTGTTTTCATTTGACTTTCCTTTCCTTATGCAAGTGAATTATCGTTTATCAGATCTCCTTAAAAATATATCCTAAAAAATGAATGACTCATTATGGCTGCTTTTCTGAGTTTTGCACAATTGTGTACATCCAACCTATTGATGTATCTTTGCTCCACCCAATGATGGAATGGGTTTTGGCTTTTGCAAGGATGAATGGGTTTTAGTTGCGTAGCATTTTAAGAGAACTTCCAACCTAAGTTCATGATGTTAAATCATGAATTTCCACTATTTGACAAAGTTTGGTAAAGCTTAAACAATATTACAACAATTGCTATGAAAGCTGCATTTGTGATGGAGCATGGACATGTCAGTTGAAACTTTCTCACATCATTTCAGATCCTGACAGCTGTGTAGTGTCTCTGAGACATTACAGTTGGTTTCATATCAGATGAACAGCTTACCTCACAATGCTTTGTCACCTGCCTCATAGTCTGTGTGTAGCAACATATAAATGTGTATTTGGGTGTGTGGGAGAAGTAGGACGATGGCACTTGCCGAGTGAAGGAAGAGATGGAAAAACATCTCCAGAGTGGCGCTGTACCAGTGGCCTAGTTTCCTCTGCAACCTACTTACAAAACTTCAAAACAGAGGCAGGCAGTTGAATTCAGATGAGCCGACTATTCCACGAGGAACATTTCAGGCTGAATCCATGCCAAATGTTAGTGTGTGAGAGAGCAAGAGCGAGAAAGCAAGAGAGAGAGAGACGTGCCAAATGCCCTGTAAATGGAACAAAATTACCTTGTGAACATGTGGTGGACGGTGCTAAAAGCGAATCCCTGCAGGTCCTGTCATTCCTTTCCTCTCTTTCTAATTTTTTTTCATTCTTTATTTGAGAGCTCTGTGCCAAAGTGCAGGACACCTCCAGTGTTGTGCCCTCAGGGTCATGTCCCCTGAGTTACACAGCCTAGATTAGGCCTCTAGATTCTTGTCTCCCACTTCAAGCTTTATTGGGACTTCAGTGTTGTGCAAATGTGAGAGACCACTCTTTGATTTATTTAATTTCTAATCAAAACAGGCAACAGAAAATTCACAGAAGTCTCAACAATTAAATAGAATATTTACTTTTTCTCTGCGACTCAGAAGGATAAGCAGCTTAGAAAATGTGTTTCTGTATTTATTTTTTCAGTATTTTGTGTTTTCACCATTTGCTTTTACAGCATTTATTTTCAGAAGACATTTTTTTTAAATAGAGCACAGCAAAATATCTTAAATGAGCAAAAGCAACATTCATCACTCCAGATTAACCAATTGTCATCCATTTACAGTTAAACTTACATTTGTGGCCTTTAGCAGACAAACTTATTCAAAGCAACTCATAAAGATACTTTGTTGTCCACACAGAGAATGTATCTTAGGCCCAATCCCATTTTTTATTTTCACCCTTACCCCTTATTTCACCTTGCCCCTTGGAACTGAGTTACAAGTGGTACTGGTTGAAATCTTACCCTATGAAATGGGATAATCCTCAAATAAAAAGAGCATTACTTCATTAACAGGCTACTAGCCGTGCTCTGTAGGCAACCCTGCCAGTCTGCAGTGACAGCAGAGGAGCAGCAGAGTTCAGCAACCTCACTGCTGATTAAATTTAGGGAATCATATACCTTCAAAGAGGGGCATGCAACAGTTATATATATTTACCTGGTTCTTTTTCAAAGTTTCACATTCCACCTTAAATGTTGAGGCAGTTGTGACACCCAAGGCACCAGAATGTAACTGCTACACCATTTAAGGTGGAAGGGGAAATTTAGCAAGTTAGCTACTGAGATACCAGCATATTGTACATCAACAATTGTTTATGAGTGTTGTAAAGAAAAGGACCTTAAAATTTTTAAACTATGATAATACAATGGCTACTGTATTTTTTATGGAAACAATACTTTTGGTTTCTTTGGTCACTTGCGCAGCCTTCTTTTAACGCTGCATTTGGAGTGTGCCGCTGAAAAACCTCTGTTTGGAGGGCCATGCAGCTCTAACATTTTGCCCTACCACTGAGTGAGCAAAACACAGTGGTAAGGGCTAAGTGGTAGGGGGAAGGGTTAAAATGGGCCTTAGCCGGGACAAATAGGTTAGAGCAGGGGTGTCAAACTTATTTTCACAGAGGGCCACATCAGCATAATGGTTGCCCTCAAAGGGACAGATGTAACTGTAAGACAGTATAAATATAACTAAATGTAACCAAATGTAATGTAGAGTAAATGTAAGTACTCCTTAATGTTAAATAACTCTGAATTTATTACTTATTTAACTTATAAATATTTGCATAGATGTAAACATATGTTTGCTTGTTACTCTGTTAACATAACATAAATCCTGTTAATTTGTCAGATAAAGAAACTCATATTACTCCATCAATCAATGCTCAAACTATCCAAGTGAATAAAGAAAAATATCATCAAACACAAGTTATGACATTAACTAACTCAAAACTTTGTCACAGTTGAAAGGGGCAGAATAACAATACAACCAACAACTGTGAGCTGCTAAGAACATGTGTAACAGATGTGGCATTTTACAAAAAACAAATGGCTGCACACATCCTTGCAGAGGTCATACATACACTTAATGACAGATTGATTACAGTAAACATTTGTCTGCAAAAACACATAAACCTGTGTAAACACTAAATACACTGCTACACATATAAAGTAGTATATGTAATAAACAGGGTTTATTTATTTACCTTATTTACATATTTATTTACATACACTGCTTCTAAAATGCACCCTTTGAAAAAGACTTAGACGCGGTAGCGATTTCTTCAGCTACAATAAAGCTAGCTTTCACAGCTGCGTCGTTTTGGGCCGTAGCTCTTGTGAACATATTCTACTGCGATCGCAGTTTGCCTTTTAATTCTTGTACAATTTGTTGCTTTTCTTGAAGGCTAACTTTGGCATACTTAGCTCCGTGTTTGGTATCAAAGTGCCGACGTAAATTCTACTCCTTAACAACTGCCACCGCCTCATAACACAAAAGACATACCGGTTTTTCTCCTTGAAGCACAAACATGTATTCGCCTTCCCATCTCTCTTGAAACTGTCTTCCGTCGGCATCAATTTTTCTTTTCCTGGACATTTTGGGATCAATATTTGTAGCTATTTCTTAATTCCACTTGTTGAAAAAAATCACATCAAAGAGTATACACTGTAATCTAGTGGATTAATGCCGTCGCTTCACGGGTAACATAATCGGCATGAATTGTGGGAAATGTAGTTTAAGGTCAATGCACGCTTTAGAATTAGTAGCGGAATAATTAATAATTAATTCTAAAAGCGTGCATTGACCATAAACTCCATTTCCCACTATTCATGTCGATTATGTTACCCGTGAAGCGACGGCATTAAGCCACTAGATTGCAGTCAATGAGATCTTTTAAGCTCTTGCGGGCCACATCAAATGACACCGCGGGCCTTGAGTTTGAAACGTGGGTTAGAGTATAACACACCCTTGAGCTAAGACACTGCCAGAAACAAAAGCCAGTGCTGATGCCTACAAAGACAGTTAGAAAATACAGAGTTAAGACAAAGCATAAATGTAAGTCTCATGCATTTCATTAAGCTAGATCAGTAGTCATCTAAGTGCTTCACAAAGAGATGGGTCTTCAGTCTGCGTTTGAAGCCTGTGAGAGACGCTGCCGTTTGGACAGCCAGTGGAAGTTCGTTCCACCACCTGGGTGGCAGGACAGAGAAGAGTCTTGATGCTTTTCCAGTAAGTGCACTGTGGAGAAATCTGTTCTGATGTCCTGTCAAACAGAACCAAATCTTTCTGCTTCCAGAAAAGCCAGAACAGCTTGTGTAACAGCATCAGAACATGATCTTTGCTTACTGTAATGTTTTTCCAAACAGCCGGTATTTGTCTGCTAAGTGTGGCTGTTAAGCGAATGACCGTGTTCTGCTGTAGCGTCCAGGCTGCTGCGTCTGTAAGAGATCCTGCGACTGTGAGAGTGAGAACGGCTGTGTGGCTTGCGGCAGGTCACACTGACGCACCGAGGGAGGAATTGGAGAGAGTGAGGGGGAGGACGGAGAGAAAGAAAGGAGCGTGAAGGAGAGAGAGCGGAGGAAGAGAGGCAGAGCATGAGGGGGCTGAGAGTTTGGACTGTGAGAGAGTTGTGTTGTGTAACAGTGGTAAAGACACCCATAATGCACAGGGGTGATTACTGTGCTAGAGCAAAAAGCCAACCGCTAACCTGCTGCTTCATCTCTCTCCTACAGGGAAGCAGTGGGCTAGTGTCGCTAACTGCTCACGACACTCTTCAAACTTTCAAACTTGTGCATGAAGCATGTACAGTGGTAAATAAAAAACTACATTTATCAGTTTCCAGTAGGCAGTCTACCCTGAGTTGTTAGGACTCTAACATTAGAGTTCTTGACCACCTAAAATTCTGTCAGACGATTATGTGCATTTATAATAATTTTTTTCATTTATAAAGTTAAAGTTAGGGCTGGCCTGAGTAGCATTTAACCAGCTTTACATGCTTGTTTGAATTTCAAATCCTTGCGTAAAATCATGATTGCTACAATTCAGAATTCATCTAGTAGAAAGCAACAGTGTATTCATAGTATATACCATGATAGCATGAATGAAGTGAAATTTGAACTGGTGCATAAAAGCATGTAGCACACCAAGCGGCACTTGGATAAGGATCACTGTATTTACACATTTGAGATGATTCACCTAGCTTGTTGTGCCTCCATGCTATACTAGCCTCTTTTAATTTTTCAAAATGGGGGGAAATTTCCTCCTGAAATGTTTCACATAGGGGGGATTTATACACTGTAGGGGGGATACGACTTGTGAGCTTAACTGCAGGTCCTGCGTTGTCTTGTTCTTTTTGAAAGGACACTGCACTCTTTCGTGAGTTTATCCAGATTTCTAAATTTAGAATTAGCAAATTCATTTTCTGCTATAAAGTAGAAACTTTTGAGAAGCCCCTTCGTTTCTTCCTCACACTGTAACTGCACAACTTCAGTAACATTAGCCATCGCATCCTTTCCCGAATCTGCCTCATGCTTTCTTTTCAAGGCTGCAGTATGAGAAATGACATCTGAGTCACACCTTAAAGTTGACGTTTTGTAATATCCACTGGTTAAAGCTGCAACGCCATACATTTTACAAATCGAGCATATTCTGAGCCAGTTTGTCTGAAACTTGTTTTCGGACTGCTGCTTCACCATGCTAATGTTACGGTTACCTGACTGAGGATCCTGAGTGTTTTTAATGCTGACATTGCTAGTACTGCTGTTTGCACTAGCCCAGTGGTGTCCGAACTTATCCGCAAAGAGCCAATGTGGCTGCAGGTTTTAGATGTAACAAAGCAGAGCAGATGTGATCAGTTGTTTAAAGGCTGATACTGGATGATTAAATGAATCCCACATTGAAATTCAGGTCCTGTGAAATTTTACACATGAGCATTTTTTTTATTGTCTGATAATCTACAATGCTTCCATACATGAGATTTCTTTCTCAGGTGCCTCTGCTCTTTTAGCTTTAATGGTGGAAAGCAGTACAGTTATTTGCGGTCTGAAGTGAGGTGATGTGGTTGCTTCACATGAATTAATGATGCATTAATTCAGAAAACACCTATCATTTATTTATATGTAGCATATGGCATATATTAACAATAACAGTTCTCTCTAAAGATCTTTACTGATGTAATTTATTGCAGTTTAAGCTACATTGTTTGTGGCTTGAAAAAGGGTGAAGCTTCTGAATACTAAATAGAAAAATGAATACAAATGAATACTTGAGCATTCAGATTATTCAGGCCAGCCCTAATTTTAATTATACTTTATTGATCCAGTGTACAACAGAAATTGTTCCTTTTCCTACCTGGGAATGGGGGGAGAGGGGGGGTGTAGATGCCTTTAGTTAAGAATAGTGAGCTCTGGGGTTGGAAAAGAAACATTTCAGTTGCTGTCTCACCCTTTTAGCCTCTTTTTATTACAGTACAACTTCTAAAATGATGTTCTGCTATTTACCAATAAATGTGCCATAGCGAAGGTATCACATATATGATAGTGATGTAATGTGTTGTTTCTTTCAGAAAGAAAGCTTCCATTCAAAGTTCTGTAGTCCAGAGTTTTCACATACTACATTATTTATTTATTAGCCTTTTATCTGGAGGGGTGAGGGATTATTTATGAGTGAACTGATTAGTAAGTAGATTGAAAGAGACTGTCACTCTATTGGTTCTTTTTTTGTCTGTTCCAACTTATCAAACCTACAAAAAGGCCAAAAAAACAAATATCATGATGCATATTGCATTATTATGACAGTGTCCTAAATTTGTATTTTATATTTTTTCCTTAGTTTCTATTGTATTTCTGTTTTGCAGCAACTGTTATGTCATACATATTGCTTATATTAATATTAGCAGCATTATAGGAGTATAGTATTACATTCATACAAATGTCATATATTGCATAGTTGACTCTTTCCTCTCTGCCTGTCCTTTCTTTAGAATGCTTTCTCCTCTCGCTGGAACAAAATGTCTGCAATCCTAAGCAGAAGAGTGTCACTTGTTTAGAAGCTTGTGGCCTTTTCTGCTGTATGTCACCTGTGCAGAGGCAGATAGGTGCATGTGCATATGAGAGGAAGAGAGAGAGAATGAGAGAGAGACAGAGAGAGAGAGAGAGGTTTAAGTCTATCAGTGCTCTCCATCTGCGAGCTGGGCTCTTTGTGCTCCTCCAGGCTGTCAGAGCCCTGTGAAAGACCAGGTCTCTCTCTCCTGTCAGCCTAGTGGACAGCTGCGAGATAACCCACACACCAACACACACATAAACACACCCACTCACACCTGAGACTGACTCGTCAGGTAGACAAAGGAAGACGGACTTTGCAAAACTTTTGTGGCAGCCATGAAAGGACTTGCTATGTTGTCAGGGCCATACCGGCTTGGTCCTTTTAGCTGGGCATAATCTGATTTGGGCTGGTTTAACCTAATTAAGTCTGCTTTTGCCTGGCCAAACCTGGTAGAGTTCTGCTAAGTCATGTCTGGAGTTGCCCAATTTGAATCGTATTCCACAAGCAAAGACTAAAGCTCGTTTTACACGGTGAAGCATTCATTTAAGTTTTTATCCTTACATTTTATCTACATTGTGTAATGTAAACTCACTTGAAAATTGTTTGGGACTCAATTGAAACTGTCATAAAAAAATTTAAGGACAGCCAAAGAAAACACAGATAACATACATGGCATGATGTCAAGGTCATGGTCTCTTGAAATGAACTTGCTTATAGGGATGTGCTTGTGTTACTTGAGCACTCGGGTAAGTGTTTGAGGTGTCAGTATCTGAATACTGGAGTCACTATTCGGGTATTTGTTACATTATGGGAAGCAGGAGAAAATATACTAGCCAGCAGTTTCATGAAACACTGATTTGTTTTAACAGGTTTTTCTCATATTTGTGTGTAATTACATAAATTGTATTATACTTTGCTAGCCCAAACCACACTTGCTCGAATGTGTGTAATGTGTGCACATCTAAACTTTCAGCAGATTTCTACTTTGTGCAAAAAATCCAGCCCCCATATTCTGTGCGTAGGGTAGGGAAACAACACATTTCTTTCTCTTCGTTGAATCCGTGACTATTTTCCATCAATGCAAATTTAAAATTTTCTACATAACTGATGACAGGGAAGATCTGTTCAAATTGAATGCATTTTAAGTGGGAAGACAAAATGTAAACCATACAGGGCTCTAAGATTACTTGCTAGGATCTTAACCTGATA